>NC_142529.1:10449616-10542116 GCF_964205215.1 Stylophora pistillata
GACACTTTAAAATTATTTCTATATCATTCAAAACCAAGACACTTCCTTATTTCCATTCAAAACAAGGAAAGACACTCATGGAATGACTTCCTGCACATCTAACCCATACAAGACCAAATGTGTGATAACACCATCATGTTTGTAAAATTTGTCTAGAGTCAAGACCATAGTCATAGCTTTTCAAATAGGAAATCACTTGAAAACAAGCCCATGTAATGTGTACAAGTTATGGTATGTTAAAAAAATCCTGGTTTAAAATGTTTTAACATTACAGTATTTTCAGTCAGAGACAAGCCAATTGACATTACCTGCATTTATCACAAACACCCGTGCTAATACATGAAAGCAGAAGTCAGATGAATAAATATTAAGCATGGTGGAAATTGCAGGCAAGCCCATAGCAAAAACTATGATAGACATTCCATGGGCTACAT
This sequence comes from Stylophora pistillata, assembly GCF_964205215.1. Lineage (NCBI taxonomy): Eukaryota > Metazoa > Cnidaria > Anthozoa > Scleractinia > Pocilloporidae > Stylophora > Stylophora pistillata. The sequence goes on from NC_142529.1 coordinate 10,450,051, forward strand.
CCCTTAAAAGCTTGCCAATGTTTACAAAGGAGATAGATGCTCACAGAAACAAAAGTGGTAAACCGGCAAAAAACTTCAACAGATATTCCATGGTTTAAGTCCATTGAAAGCTTGCTGGCATTTTTGAATAAAGAGATAAATGCTCACTTAAACAAAGGTGCAAACAGAAGGCTACCAGCATTTCCAAGCCTAAAATGTAGCTATAAACTTCAAGAAATATGATATCTCTGTGGTTAGACACAGTATACAAACAGTTCCATTTTATCTTTCAAGAAGACAACCTATCTTTTTAGGACCACATTCTCTTCATGTTACTGGTAGTCCTTAGTAATGGTAATATAGTATTTCTGACCACTTGCAGCTAAGGCTGAAAAACGGGTACAGTTTGAGGTTGAGAACAGACGTCAGCATATCAGACGCCTCTGGCAGCTGCTTCAGTCCATAGATCTCACCTTCCCACACATCCCACCCCGGGGGAGGACACCCATCACACAGTAATCTCATGTGTGGGAAATTAATGTCTCCTACCTTAACCCTGCAGGAGATGGGACCTCCAATTATTCGTCCCTATCCGTGAAGACTAGAATATCCAACCATTTCTTGATGCTATAGAAAGGTAGCAAATTCTTCTAATTATTTCAAGACCTTGAGTGTTGGTCCGGCCAGGGCTCAAACCCTCCACCTCCCGCACAACAGTCCAGTGCACTATCCCTTGGGCTAACTGGGCGGTGGTCTTTAGATTAATGTGTATTTCTACACTCGCCAATGAACCATAAAAGTTTTACATTACCTTAAATTATGTAATTCAGCACATACACATTTCATATCATTATTACTGTGAATATTTGCTAGGGGATATTAGAGAAGCATTAAAAAGGTGACAAGTAAAGTCTACCATGTAGTATATATTTTATTATGATAACAAACTGAAAATGTGACCAGAGGAAATTGAAGAACCATTACGTGAGTGATAGACTTCTTTATCACAATTAAATACCGCAGCAGAAATTCTACACCACACCTGGCCACATTTGTTAACATTCTCTTTGCGATCAGCGAGCGATCAACATTGTTTGTACTTAGAGCAATCTGTAAAAATTTTTCGTGACAAGTTTCAATTTTAAAAAGTGGTGCAGCGATAATGGACTGAAGGAGGGCACGACAGATATTAAAGAACAACGATCTGGACAGCCAGGATGCCTTAAAGTTAGCTCATGCAGATGATGTAGGAGCACTGGAATTAACCCATCGGACAGAGGAAACCATTCATGCAGGCCTTAAACTTGTTGAGTGGCAACAACCAAGACCACAAGATGGAGGCCAAGCATTCGAGCGAGAGCACCCCAATAACTACCAACTAGTCACTAGCCAACTATAGTGGCTTGGAAGACCTGCTTAAAAAGATCCGTGGAATCTCAATGGATGACCCACTTCTAATGCTTGGAGCCACAGAGCAACCATTGTCTGTGCCCCTCGAGAGGGTTGACAACAACCCACATACATGTGTATTTAGGAACTCAGCCCCAAGCAAAGTCCAAGAAAGAAGATGAGACAAAACCTTTGCTTTTTCCTGACCTTAAGTACTGCGATTGACAATGGATCTGTTGAGGATGAGAAAGAAATTGGTGGGTCTGCCGCTTCCAATAGTTGTCCAACGTGCTCCTAGAGGTAAACTAAAATCGGAAAGCATGTGGGTTGCCGCAAATGCGAGAATTAAGCACAAGCTGTCAAACACAGGAAAGCTTTCAGGCCTATCCCAGATTACTGATTATCTCTCATACACCGTGAAAGTAGCAGAACTGCTTGAGTCTCACACTCATATATAATATTCTCACACTCCTATATAATAACGAATATCAAAAACTTCAGCATCAGAATGGATTTCACTGGGGCAGCAATGCGCAGTATCTTCATACATGGTTCCTTGTCAAACGTCGCGTACTGACTCGAACTAACCAAGCTCTGACTCAACCCGTGTTTACACCCACCTCCGTTAAACAATGGAGGATCTAATTCTTCATTGAATTATAGATTACCTAGCTATCTGGCATTACCCACCAGTATGGTTCAGTTGGTGGAAAGCGTTCAGATGTCTGCACTTAGAATCATATTTCCAGATTGCTCTTATGAGGCTGTACTCGTGAGCTGTGGCTTGCCAACTCTGTTAGCGTGCAGTGATGAGGCTTGCAGGCATTAAATTTTTTATGTCAACATCAAGGAGTCCAGCTTCCTTGCACACCTGCTGCCACAGCCCACGAATGTTGCTCAGGGGTATGGGTTGAGGTCCAGTTTTTCCTGTTCTCAATTCCACTTCGTCAGAACAGACCACCTTACTAAATTTATTACTCACAGTTACAATAAGGCTTAATTGTTTTTGCTTGTTATGCCAAGTGTATTGTGTTCTGTGTAGAATTGAATAAATTTTATTCTCTCCCTTGTAATGAAGTGTTTAATACCACTAAAGGGTAAAATGAACTGATTATTTATTTATTTATTTATTAAGACCACTAGATGTTGGTGAAGGGGGTGACTGCTTCTTTAGATCAGTATCTCAGTTATACAGTGATTTAAGTCGTCACCATGAAGTTAGAGCAGCTGGTGTTCAGTATCTTAGAGACAATCCCCAACGATTTACAGAAAGCACAGTAGATACATCATGGTTGCAGTTTAGATCTTATGTCTTTGGAAGGAACATGGGCTGATCACATTATTATACAAGCTGTAGCTGACGCACTAACTTTGAAGATCCACATCATAGAGTCAAGTGACAACTTTAGAGATATTAGTGTGGTGGAAGCAGTATATACCACAAATGATTAAACATCCATATATATATAGCACACATAGGTGAGATTCACTCAACATGTTCAGAATTTTCTGAAAGGAATTCAAATCAAACTGACCCAGGAGACTTGTGTATGGATTATTGTAAATCCACTAAAAGCATCCAAAAAAGAAAGTGCAGTTCTAACATAACAGAGTACTGTTACAAGAATCGGAATTGTCTAGAAAGTTCGTGAAGGTCAATGTCACACAATATGTTGTTTCAAGAATTTTCTAGAACTGTGACTCATCAGTTTAAAAATAGAGTTTGCTGTAATAGTTATAAATAGTTACTATTGTAATGGTTATAAATAGTTACTTTTGGAAACTTCTAGACTCTCTTCGGATGCTTATAAAAGCAGCTCGCTAGTCAGGTTGTTGTTGTGATTTGGGACTTCGTTCCCTGTTTGTGATTTCCAAGCGATATTGTGTGACAAGTGACAAGTGAAGGGATTTTCCCGTTCGGATGTGATACTGATATTCTGCTGTCAAGTCCAGAGCTGTTTACCATCGAGTGCGATACGTCGAAGGAAGTCTTCAGTAGAATTCGCCAAAGAGAAGGATAGTACTTTGCTTGTGGTCAGATAAGCGTGGATAAGTATATAGTTAATTTTAGTTGGATTTTTCCAAGAGTAGTCGATAGCTTGTGTTAAGTTACCTCCCATTGTTTACAGTTAAATAAATTGTGTTTCACAGAAATAGCCAGGTTATTATCTTTCTGCCGGTAATCAGTTACCGTGACAGTAACAAAAGAAAAGATTGTCAGAAAATGGCATCAACAGTGAAATGCTTGCAATACTATTGCTGAATGTCAAACAAGCAAAACCAAAAGGAAGAGCAAAGAGCTAGCTTTATGAGGCAATATAGAGCAGCTAAATCATCAATTGAGCAAAAAGAAAGGCAAAGAATAAACAAGAAAAATTGCAGGGCATCTAAGACATCAATTGAAAATAAGGAAAAACATACTGAATATAAGAAACACTATAGGGCATCAAAGAGATCTGCAGAGCAAAAAGCTAAAAAATAATGAATACATGAAAAATTATAGAGCATCAATGCAATTTGATGAGGAAAAGGCTTAAAATAATGCCTATATGAAAAAATAAAGAGACGTGTGGTGCACATGAAAATATTGAATCGTTAATTTGCAAGTTTCATGAAATAGTGTCTCAAGGACCACTGTACATTTTTTGTACCTGCTGTGATCAGTTATGGTATAAACCTAGTGTACTTCACACTGATAAGCTAAGGCAGTCCAATCCTGATGTTGAGATATACCTCTGTAATAAATTGTGTTGATGACATTGAATGGGTATGCACAACATGCTATAAGCACTAAGTAAATACAGAGTTCTGCCTTGTGCTGTAGCTGATGGTATGGTGTTTCCAAATAAGCTAACAGTTTTTGAATTAAATGAATTAGAGTGTAGATTGCTAGCACCAAGAATTGCTTTTCAAAAATTAATACAAGCTCCCAGAGGGAAGCAGCTAAAAATACATCCTGATGTAGTGAATACCGTGATTGTGTTTCCATGGTTACCAAGTGAGACTGGTACAGTTAAAGTGAATTTAAAAATACAATTGCAACACAAGAGCTCTGCAATGTCTTTAAATGTAAGACTACATAAAGTTGTTCTAGCTGCACACTGGCTGAAAAGTAATAGTGGCCTTTACAAGGATGAAGGTGTTGCATTGAATGCAGACTGGATTATTGATTTTAATGGAGAAATTTTAGAAACTGAAAGCAGTGAAAGTGCATTTCACCAGCAATATGTAACAGATGAACAAAACTGTAACAATATAGCTTCTCATAATTTAGATGATGAAGATGAATGGAGTGAAGATGAAGTAGAGGTTCCTGCAGGTGTTACTGATACTATGCTAAAAGCAACTGACTTTTTTTGAAGATAATGAGTTTCAAAATATTTTCAATGTTGCAACAGATGAGGGAAATAGACCATTAAGTATATTCAGAATTAAGCATTCAGAAGAATTAGCAAATCCTGGAATATTTCTTGGCCAGAAAAAACCTGAAAATGAGCACCATATGGTTCGGGTTCCCTATAATGATATCTGTACTGTAAATCTGAGCTCAAAAGATCAGATTGTTACTCCTAAATATTTTCTGGTTTTTCGCATTTCCTTTTCTACCCTTTGTAGTTTCTTTTGTGTCATTATCTTTAGCGTTCGTGGTTTTTCTGCCGCAGAAATCTATTATTCTTCGTATTGGTTAGTTTTGTCCAACGTGCTCACGAAACTCCTTGAGTTCTAGTCAACATGTCATCATGTTAAGATCCATAAAGCTCAACATCAAAGTTGTGAAATCCCTAACGCAGACACAGAAGTAAGTCATTCACTTTGTGCGGGTTGTGCATTGTATTACTGAAATCTAAAGTTCGTTTTCATAGTTTTAAGGTTGTTTCTAGTTGATCTAACTGTAGTTTTTCACTGTCTTTATCTCCTAGTTTTTGAAACTACTTTGTACATTATCTTTACACCCCCCAATCATCGCATCCCTTCTTTTTCAATGTTGTTTACGTCTCATTGCTCCACTTCAGTAATTCATTTACATCCTTATCATCATGAGCATCACTATTGTAGCAAAAGTTCTTAAAGCGCATCAAGAATTGTTTGTCCTAACATGGGATTAAACAATCATCCAGTGAGTAACATTCTACGCTCATATTCGTTTTTAAAATTCTATGATTTGTGAATTCAGTGTGTACCATCCAACACAACGTTCCAATGCTCAGTTTGTCTGAATTACAAATCAGAAACGTCCATAATGGCAACAAATGAAGCCACCCGCTCAAACAAAGGATCACCAAGTGACTGTCAACATCCCACTCAGAAACAGCGATGACAGAACGGAATTCCCTTATCACATTCTAGAGAATGTCAAAGAGGGAAATTTGGAAACTCTCAAAAACGAAAGAGAAAACGAAAATGCCAAAAACTTTGATACCGATTTGAGTGGAGTTTCAAAGGTCCGAAAATTAATGAAAAAAGGCGAAGAAAAGAATGCCTCAGCTGAAACAACAACGAGCAAGGACATTAACAGCAGTTTCCCACAAATAACCCGAAGTCAACAAGTTAATGACCAACAGGAGAAACTTAGATGTTGTCAAAGCTGAACTCAATCTATTGGACAGTTTATGTAAACAATTCCATGATGCCCACAATATTTATTATGATGAATTGACCTTACTGGTAGAAAGGGAAACCACCCTTTGTTATTTCAATGACAAGGAAAGTGACGTTTTCGAGTACCACAAGGAAGTTACTAATTCAATGATTGAGTGCGAAGCAAGAATAAGTGATCATATAGGAAGATTATTGGATAAGCAGTCAGTCAAGTCCCACTCCTCAAATTCGTCTCAGTCATTGCGCTCTTTGCAGTCGGCTCATATGAAAGAAAAGGCCAAAGTCACCAAATTCATGGCAGAACACTACTTGTTTGAAGAAAAAATCAAACTGCTAGCCGCTGAAAAACAGTTACAAATCAACCTCGAAATAGCCAAAACCAAAGCCAGAGAACGGGTGTTCGAAGAATTGGAAAAGGAACAAAAACTGAGATTACCGCAAGCAGATGAGGAAACTCCTGAATCCTTTCTTAAGCTACCAACACCCACTACTGGTCACAAACACAAATGGCTGTCCACAATTATTCAACAATTGTTGAATTCATTCCACCTGTATCAAAACAAATAAAGGGAATGGTAACCTCCCAGAATCAGCAAGCCACTGCAATCGCCCTTCCAGAGCCTGAAGTACGAAAGTTCAAAGGGAACCCTATGGAGTGTAAAACCTATTTGATGGCATTCGATGCGTGCATTCAGTCGACAGTAACCAACAGCGCACACAGGCTCTACTTGACCAACATCTCATAGGAGAACCCAAAGAACTGATAAGTGGATATCTCCACATCAAACCAGACTACGGCTATAAGGAAGCTCAATACCTTCTTCAAAGGGAATATGGTGATCCATACAAAGTATCCACAGCATACATGAAAAAGCTTACCGAGTGGCCACTTATCAAGTGCGACAAGGAACTGTATTGGGTCCTCTTATGTTCTTGTTATATGTCAACGATATTGGCAATGATGTAACTTCCAATATTAAATTGTTTGCTGATGATTGTCTGCTTTTTTGTCCTGTGACATCAACACAGGACACATGTGCATTGCAGGATGATCTGGATTGCCTGGTGAAATATGGTCAAAAGACTGGCATATAACTTTCAATCCAGTGAAATGCTGTCTTATGGATCTCGAGACTATGGTCAAAGCTAGAGTTCTACTATAACATCTCAGGATCAATTCTGAAACCATTGTCTGATCACCCATACCTTGATGTGCACTTGTCATGTGACAGGCGATGGAACAAACATATTGATATTATAACAACCAAAGCAACAAATCAACTCAACTTTATTAAGCGCAACCTTAGCAAATGCTCCACAGATATTAAGTCAATGGCATATTCCACCATTGTTCGCCCTCATCTTGAATTTGCCTCAGCCGCAGGGGACCTGTACACCAAGAGTAACATCATGCAGATTGAAGCTGTTCTGAGAAGAGCTGCTCGCTTCGCCCTCATTTGTTATGATAGATATAACACTAATGTATCTGGTCTCATTAAGCAGCTTGGCTGGGACAGTCTTGAATCCAGAAGAACTGCAAATAGACTACATGTGTCCTACAAAGCAGTTAACAACAAGATAGCCATAAAATTACCTGAGGATCTGAAGCAACCAATAAGAGCCACAAGAAACCACCATTCACAATCTTTCATTCAATTACCTACTAGCCCTAATTATTATAACAATAGCTTCTTTCCAAGGACCATCCGTGAGTGGAACTCTCCAAATGACCAAATCGTTATGACCCCATCTCTAAATGTATTTTAAAAATGTTAAAGAATCAGAATTTCTTATATTAAATTAAATCAAATATGTGACCCGTTTTTAAAAATTTATCGAACTATTTATATATGTGATATTATGTATTATTATGTACAGAATTTCATTTACGAATTACTTATTTAGATCATAACTGATACCTTTTTTGTAATTATTATCATTTTATTGTAACTACTATTTTTAAAATCCTAGTGATACAAAAGTGTTAAGGATGATAAATGTAGATGTAGACGAAGGACCTGCTCTGAAGAGCTTCTATATCTTCCTTAGTAAGTGCAATAGCGCTATGAAAACCATATCCCACTTGGCCGTCCTACACCATCCTACAAACATACAGGCAGTAGTTCAGAAGCTCCCTTCGCTCTACAAACATAGTGGTGCAAAAATGTTGTGAAAACAAGACGTAAAGACAGCAAAGTTGCAGGCTTCGCAGAATTGGTAGAGTTCTCGGAATATGCTGCTGAGTCTGCAAATGATCCAATTTATGGCAAAGTTAAAGTACATGTACGCTACGGTGTTATTCAAAAAACAACCTTCTGGAAGAATTCTTGCAGTTTCTACTGAGGTTTAGCACACAGAATGCAGTCAACAGGCCCTCCTTTCTGAACATTTGTTGCCATCACTAGATTTTATGTTGTTACAGTCCTCAACGTTATTGTGCGACAAACGTAACCTTATAGCAAAGAATTTGCTGATATGTTGAACCGTTTGAGAGAAGGAAAATATTCAAAAGACGACGTGTAAAATTTAAAGAGAGGTTAATACAATCTAATAATAGAAATTGGTATAATTACTCAGGTGATTATAGAAATTCTCGCGCTCTTATTGACCGAGAATGGCATCATGTTCTGCTATAATCACCTCCAGCGAGGAGATTATGGTTTCAAAATGGCCACCTCTTGCTTTGTTGATGTGTCTGAAGAGGAAATTAATTTAATGAAAGAAAATGCCATTCCAAGGAATACCAAACACGCCACAAAGTTTGGAATGACACTCTTCAAAGGTAAGGTGTGAAAATTGTGCTTAACATAACAAAGAAACCATTTAATTCCCATGAAAATTTTGCTTACGTTGACATGCATGAATAAATCAAAACAACTACATTAACAGCTATTTTGTCTTCACAGAGGTTAGTGATATAAAGGCCTTCTATTTTTGTTACTCTATTTAGTCCAACAAAATGTATATGAGGAATTGCTCTTCTAGTATCAGAGTTGACGACAATCCTTGTCTCCATGTCACCCTTGTGACCTGGAAACTGTTTCCTTACGAATGTATCTGTCCAGTTTTCCTGGGATCACTAGGTAGCTGTTTCAAGATTTTGTCTCTGAGTTCCTGTGATTGAGCTCCCATGACACTGTCATGTGCTTTGATACTATACTTGATAGGGCACAGTGTGCGCTATCATTGAACTCTTTGACCTTGGTATTCTGTATAAACAAGTGTGGAGCTTCAACTGGATAATTAACAATTATTTGCCAAGACCATAACTTGCCTAAACTGTAACATAACAACCTTGGCAAGTTTATGCAAAACCAGACTGGTCTGTCAAATACCTCTTCAAACTGCAGACAACATTTCAAGCTTCACATGCTGCACTTCAGAGTTTCCTGAAGTCCATAAACTGCCAAACAGCTCTCTCAGACATGAAAATTAATGAGCTCAAGAAATTGTTGTTGACGGCAGGCCCACAGCAAATGATAGTAAGCAAGTCATAACAACTGATATCACAATTTCTGACACCAGAATGAACGTGTACTAGATAGCGTAAACTAGTTGACAATGGTTGACATTTAATTCAGTGACATTCAACATGTTACATGCCCATCAACTGGTGAACACCTCTATTACGAAGAGACATTGGTCCACTCAAAAAATTATTACTTTGGTTGTTGAGTTTCTGTTACTAGTGATCCTATATTAAATATTGTTATTCAGTTTACATTTAATTCAATGACATTCAATGTTACTGTTCTCATGCAAGTGAATTAACTGACAGAGTCCTCTATTACTCAGAGACAGTGGTATGCTCGAGGAACTGTTGCATTGGTGGTTCAGTTTCTGTAAATATTGATAATGCGCTAGATATTGTTCATATCAGTTTACATTTAAATCAGTGACATTTAAAATATTAAATTAATTACCACCTCCTGGTTACCTCAGTTGGTAGAGCACCGGACTGTTATGCATGAGGTTGAGAGTTCAAGCCCTGGCCGGACCAACACTCAGGGTCTTAAAATAACTGAGGAGAATTTGCTACCTTTCTATAATATCAAGTAGATATTCTAGTCTTCTTGGATAAGGACGTATAAACCGTTCGCCCCGTCTCCTGCAGGGTTAGGGGTATGAGATGTTAATTTCCCACACACAAGATGACTGTGTGATGGATGTCCTTCCCTGGGGTGGGATGGGTGGGTGTTCTGAGGGCCACATTTGCATTTAAACGAGCTATTGCTCATATCCGATATGTCATATGAAAGTCACGCTTAACAAAAGGCTCTATCGGATATCGCGTGACACCCGCTGTAACGCGACCGACTAAAGAATCAGCGAATTTTGGAAGATTTTGCTCTCTCTCTTTCGCTTAAAGAACGTTGTCGTTCTGTTACCTCCAGATTATAAAAGCAAAATTGTTAAGCTTTACGTAGAGGTGCAAATTATACCGTTAAACAATAATCTTGTACTGGCAAATAAATATTTTGTGTTGCTGACTCGCGCTATTTTAAGAGGTTTTGATTTCATTTTTTCGAGACAAGGCAAAGACTCTGGGCCGAGGTTTGTACAACGCATGCTCAAATGTGTGCGTTACCGCCAAATTCGAAAAGAATAATAAATTCCGCGTATTTTGATGTATAATTCATAAGGGTGCGGTAAAGTTTCGGCCTGGCAAATGGGCCTTGAAATCAACGCTTTGGTTCTATTTCTGCTGCTAACCTTTATAAACAGCGCGAGTGCGATAGAACAGGAATTCGATGGAGCGGAATCCGGAGATGTCCCTTCATTTACGTACGAAATAAACAAGTAAGTATAGATTCAAGTTTCGTGTATTTCTTCGAAGATTCATTGTGTTAAAGATCCTTTTCTATCTTGTTTGGTAGCTACCTCATCTATACAGTCTGTAAAGAATTAGAGGGGAAAATCGACGACTTAAGTACTGAGTCTGCTTGGTCGGCGAGAATAAGAAGAATTTTTGAAGAGTCTGCGCTGAAAGGTTTAAAGTGCACCTACACTCAAAAAATTTTTTTCGCTTAACGAAGTAAGCTTATTTTTTTGAGTATTTCTGCGCAAAAATTTTTTTATTTGCTCAAATCTTCAATTTTCTATGCCCAGTCAAAATACGGAAAATCGGCCGCCATCTTGCCCCACGACCGAGTTTAAAGAAGAATGGCTCTAGCGGGTAATGTGACGTCAAATCGAGAACACGAAAGTCTGCATCTCACACATTTTCACTTGTTTGGGAAGATTGTCGTCGATATCGTCCGAAATATGCCGACTAGGTGTGTTGTATGAAGATTGTATGGAGCGCGATACCCTCTTGCAAATTTCGCACGTTGCCACATCCTTCTACAACACACTTAGTCGGCATATTTTCGGACAATTATCGACTACAACCTTCTCAAACAAGTGAAAATGTGTGAAAAGCAGACTTTCGTATTCTCAATTTGACGTCACATTACCCACTAGAGCCATTCCTCTTTAAACTCGGTCGTGGGGCAAGATGGCGGCCGATTTTCCGTATTTTGACTGGGCATAGAAAATTGAAGATTTGAGCAAATAAAAAAATTTTTGGGCAGAAATACTCAAAAAAATAAGCTTACTTCGTTAAGCGAAAAAAATTTTTTGGGTGTAGGTGCACTTTAATCTTAAACAATCGTATCGTAAATGTCTTCAAGAAGAAAATTTCGCTTCTTCTCTCGGCGTTGAGGAAAGCTGGTCAAAAAGGTGGTCGCCATGTTAAGAAGCTTAAAGAAAAGTGGCAGAAAGAGACGTACTCATTCAAGATATTCTATAATGAAATTGAAGCGTGTCAGCTACAAGAGGAGAACAGAGGTTTGCGCGGACAAAAGAGAAAGCTGGAAGCATCCCTTGCAGATGAACAGGCGAAAAGGCTAAAGGTAGAAGAGAAACTCGAACAAGTGCTTAACAAAGCAGAAAAGGACGAAAAAAAATACGAAAAAAAATTTAAGATTCTAGCGCGTAAAATTGCGAAACTGCAGAGAGACGGAAAGAGAGGGCCGGCCAAAAAGAAAAAATTTACCGATTATACGAAACAGCATCAGTCATGTCTTCGACAACAGATGAAGGAAAACTGTCAGGCAACATTATCCTTCCTTGGATTGTACGATTTTATTGCCACAAAAGTAGAAGTTTTCAATGGCGAAACTCAACAGTACGAGACATTTTCCTTAATTGATGAAAACGAGCTGCCACTAAAGGACAAGGACTCAACGGAGCTGACAGATGAAAATTTGGATGAAATTAATATGTGGATCTACATTAAAGATAAATTTAACATTTCTAATGAGGCTTGGCATGAGCTGGCTATGAAAACCAAACAGATGCCAAACAGCTATAAGCTGGAGAAGAAATTGAAAGAACTTAATGCAAAATGGAATCTTCAACCTACACCTGGCCAAGCCGAGGGAGTCCAGTTAAGTTTTAAAGAAAGTTTAGAGGAACAAGTAATCAGGCTTCAGGGGAAAGGAGTTTTGAACATTAACACTAAAATCAAAGTTAAAATTAGTGGGGATGGGACCAACATTGGGAAAAGGCTCAAAATTTTTAATTTAACTTACACAATATTAAATGAAAGAGATATTGCAATGAGTGAAAAAGGCAACTATATTCTTGCCATAATCAAAACTACTGAAAGCTATGATAATTTAAAGGCAACCCTTGCAGATCTTAATGATGAAATGCAGAATCTAAAGCAAATATGTGTGGGTGATTATAAATGTGACATTGAATACTTTTTGGGAGGGGACTGGAAGTTCTTAGCTTGTGTGTGTGGTTTGGGTGCAGCAAATCAGGACTATGCCTGTATTTGGTGCAAATGTCCTAGGAATGAAAGGTTTGACTGCAGCAAGAAGTGGTCCCTCACAGACAGGTCCCTTGGTGCAAGATCATGTGAAGAAATAACTGCCAATGCAAAATCTAAAAAGTTCAATTGTAAATCAGTGCCTTTATTTTCTTTTATTCCCATTGATCATGTCATAATTGACACACTTCACTTATTTTTGAGGATTTCTGACAACTTGATTGAGCTTCTCATACAGCAACTTCGCAGGGAAGATGCAATAGATAAAGTGAAAACTTTCCCTAGTGGGTTTACAAGGGAGAAATATAAACATATGGCTGGATATGAAAAGTTTCTGAAGGACATTGGAATTTCCTTTGACTGGAGAGTAAATAAAGACTCTAAAAAATTAGAATATAGAGACCTTACCGGACCAGAAAAGTTGCTTGTTATGCAAAGCATAAATTTCCAATCACTCCTTCCCAACTTTAAGGAAACTAAAGAAATGGAAAAACTATGGGCCAGTTTTATGGAAATTATTGGAGACCTGAAGCTTGAGTTTACAACTGATGATGCTATTACTCAGTTAACAAATAAGATCAACTCATGGTTTGATAAGTTTCTATGTTTGTATCAAGCCAAAGATGTTACCCCTTACATGCATGCACTATATGCTCATGTGCCTGAATTCTTAAGACTCTATGAAAATATATCCTATTTTACACAACAAGGAATGGAAAAATATAATGATATATCATCCAAACATTATTTTAGATCCTCAAATCATAGGGGAATTTCTGCTTTAAAATAGATTCTTTTGAAGAAAAATAGAATACAGCTCCTAGAAGCAGCAGGCATGGAAAGAATAAAGAAAAGTTATAAGTGTGGAAATTGTGAAGGTCTTGGTCACACCATAAAGACATGCTCAGCTAACTGTAAAGAATGCCAGACTGCAGTTTGTTGTGCACATCTTATCAAAGTTGATGGAAGATGGACACAGAGATGTACTTTGTAAATTCCTTTCTAGTGACTGTAACTTTGAGGGCTAGGCTTCCTAGTTGACATGTTAAAAATTTATCTTATAACAGCCTTGATTACAGTAAATATAAATAAATGTAATATCCATGTGTAGTTAAGATATTCAAAAACTCTTTTAGAATTTAGTATGAACAAATATTTTCATTCCCTCAATCTCAATAATTAACTGACAATGATTATAAACTGATAATAAAATATATCAAAACAATAACTGTAGTTGTGTGATTGCATTTAACTCAGTCTTTAATTTAGCAGTCATCCCTTGTTAGGTACTGGTGTCTATTTCCATCTCCACAAACAAAAGTAAAAACAAGTTGACGGTCATCTTCAATTTCTGACCTCACATACTTGCCCCCTATGAGCTTGTATTCTATTATAGGGTTCCTTTCTGTAATCCAAAATCTCACTGCCCCTTCTGTCACAAAAGCATAATCACTATTTTCGTTTAAAATCCGTTCATCCCATTTGACTCCCAAAAAGCTGTCTAGGTCGTGATTACAAATCCGATAGACTTGCTTGTTTCTTTCCCTTTTTGCACGAGCAGCAGTGGCAATACTCACTTCAAAGACCTCCTCCACAGAAATTTCAATCCTGATTTCTGGATCGTCCTTCCTTCCAGAGTATAGCTTTCGCTTCACTTCCCGATACAAGCGGTCTTGGAAGAGATGCAAACGATCGTCTATGGATTCCATGGATGGTTTACATTTATGTTCCAACCGCATAATAGGAAATTTATCACCATCATATGGCCTCCATTCGTCAAACTTATCACTAAATCCGTTACAATGTATTTTTACTCGCTTGCCTTCTTTGTCGACCTCTTTCGACTCCATTTCGTAAAGGCGATTGTCCTTTTGACGCTTTGGTATTCTGCCCTCGTCAGCTACAGCTTTTAACGGGTTTACTTCGTTGATTAATCGCTTCGGCGCTTTGATTTCTCTTTTTACTCTGGCCGCCATGTTTGTTTTTATCGTTTGCGCATAAAACTTTTGGTCATTCGCGCATGCGAAATATGTCCGCGAGAGTCTGGATGCAAGTCAAAGCAAATGTTAACCCTTCTATGAAATGACTTTGATATGGTTAAATAAAGTTACTTACTTACTTGCCCTAACATGCCTTAACTGGTTACTGTCATGTATGCTATCACGAAAATACCATAAGCATCATGGGATGTAATAAACCACAAGGTTGAATTCAATATGGCTGTGTTATCATACAGTACATAACATGGTGTCAGGAGTGGGATTAGAATTTCTCCAAAATACAATGTTAACACAGCACTAAATGACAACAGAGATTTGCTAAACTCTTCAACAGACGAAAGCGACGACATGGAAAGAAACTCTACTCCAAAGATGGATTGGACGAGCAAGGATCTGCCAACCATGTGGAAAGAATTCAAGCAGCATTGTGACTTCACATTTGGAGGACCTCCAAAGCGTAAAAGATTGACAACTTAACCAGCAGCAATATCATCTGTCATCTGAAGAGTCAATTTGCTCGGCATGGGATACCTGATGAGCTTATCAGTGACAATGGGCCCCAATATGCCAGTTCAGCATTTCTGATTTCAGTAAGAGTTATGGTTTTGTCCATACTACATCAAGTCCTCACTTCCCTCAAGCAAATGGCGAAGCTGAAAGGGCAGTTCAGACCATCAAAAATCTCCTCAAGAAAGCACAAGATCCTTACAAGGCATTGCTGAACTACAGAAACACTCCTTTGGATGGTATAAACCTATCACCTGCTCAGCTACTCATGGGTATAAGATTAAAAACTTTCCTACCAACAATGGTTGATTTGCTTAAACCCCCACGATCACAAGCAATTCAGCAACACTTTCAAAAGAGAAAGGAGAGAGAGAAGTCCTATTATGACCAACACAGTAGAAAAGAGTTGCCCCCTTAAATCCAGGTAGCAAGGTGCCCATGCACCATGAGAATGAATGGATCAAAGCTACTGTCGTAAACAAGCATCGCACACCAAGGTCGTACATAATTCAGACACCTAATAGTAAAGTCTACCGAAGAAATCAACGTCATCTTCAAACAAGAGTTTCACAACTAAAGAACAAAGAGACTGATGCAGCACATATCGCACAACCTGAGAAAGCCACTCTTCTTACTCCAACGGGTATTCAAAGCAAACCTTGTGGACCAGGGGCAACTACAGATCATGGTCCACCAGCAGAAATTCGTACCCGGTCAGGTCGTCAAGCAACCCAAACACCTGAAAGACTATAAGCTGTGACTTTTGTTACAAACTTTAAGTGAACGATCTTACTTTTTGATTAACCATTCTTTATTTTATTGCATGCAGTTGTTTACAGTTTGTCACATTAGTTTCAGTGTTTATTTCAAAAAGAAAAAAAAAAAAAGGGACATGTCATGTATGCTATCATGAAAATACCATAAGCATCATGGGATGCAATAAACCACGAGGTTGAATTAAATATGGCTGTGTTATCATACAGTACATGACAGTTACCACTTCTGCAAGATATCCAAATTATTGCTTTGGTGGTTCAGATTAATTCTACTAATATGGATTGTATTGAGTTAATATTTCATTCCATCAGAAGAACATCAACCGGCAAACATCTCTATTACACAGAAAACTTCAAATGCTCAAGAAATACCTGCTTTGCTTGCCAATGTTGATTACATAGTACACAACGTTATTCAGTTGACATTTCAGGGTTGTTAAATATTGTTACATTTGAAGTTAATAAAAAATTGCCAAGTGTCAGACATACAAAACTATTTTTAACTTTGTCCATTTTTGTCCCACTAAAATTACTCAATTTTCAATTATCTCTCTTATGTTTCTGTTGGAGGCACAGCAGCCTTATGGTTAGTGCCCTTGACTCCAGATCGAACAGTATGGGTTTGAGCCCTGGCTGGTAACATTCTGTTATGTTCTTGAGCAAAACACTATTCTCTCAGGGTCTCTCCCCCTCCCCCTCTAGGGTAATAAATGCATACCAGCATAAAAACACTGGGGAGTAACCCTGCACTAAACTTGTATCCCATCCACGGGGAGTGGAAATGAGTTGCCACAAAGCTCTCCACAACGTCTCACACGCTGAGAAAATTATCAACAAACAATAGTAACAATAGACCATAGCCCTGAAACAATAGAGCTTCGTGTTAACAAGATCCAATGAAATTAGAGGTTCTAGAGAGCTTTATGACAACGGGTAGAAATACTCCTCGTCGCTTCATGCTAAAGAAACCCAAGATGAGCCCTCGCCTGATGGGTAACTTGGCTCCTGTGTAAACTTTACCTTTTACCTTACATTTCTAAACATTTTCTTTTTTCACGTAAAACAACAAGTGAATTTCAGTCAATAAAAAAGCAGACTCCAGGTGACCACAGTAAATTTCTACCACGATAGGTCAGCCTATCAAAATGAAGAGATTTTTACTCAATTATTTCCATCCATGATAGCCACATGCAGTCCCAGACTGCCTATTTTTCACATTCTGATTGTGGTCTGCAACAGATATACCTGTTTGGCTTTGCACCCTAACTGAATTCTGTCACCAGATTGGGTATTTCACACCCATCCTATATGAACATTTGACCACCATTACAAAAACCATCAAAAAAGTTAAGTTAATTACCTCCTCCTTGAGGAGATTACAATGCGAAACCCTGTGTCTTGAAAAGTTTGCACGTGCTAATAATAAATTTTTCCTGTTTCGGTATATATAGCAGTTGATTAAGTAAGCTCTTATTTCTTGTTGCTAACATTGATCTGTAGAATGTCAAAGGAAGTATTAACCGGCATCGTGTAATCGAACCTTCACAAACAATCATGCAATTAATCAAATAGTCACTAGTAAAACCGCATGCATAGATTAACATTATGATTGTCCGACATAATAGGAAATTAGTGGCCACAAATCATTGAGGAATGTGTAAAACAAAACTGTAACTTTGTCAAGTTAGCTTAAATTATCTTACCACTCCAGACTTGCTTAGCTGGGTGCAAATATCCGTAGCTAAAAAAACATAGCATTTTTGTAAATCAAAAAAGATGGGATTGAGATAGGTCGTAGAACAGAATGTGTAATGTTGGATTGTGAAGAATAAAGCCAAGTTAACTGAAAGTATACAGTCCCACAACCAGCGTGTGCAGGGTTTCCTTTTAACTTAAGTGAGAAATTCTGCAAAACCCTGTTTACAACCCCGTTCACCAGAAAATCTAATGAGTGATAAGTAATGAGTGGTTGTGCTTGTTGGAAGTATGGATAATTATTTTCCCGCGTAGATGGTCCTCATAAATATAGTTAATGTACCCCTCTGTTTTTCTGTGGTTAAAATCAGTTCAAATGACTTGTACTTGAATTAATCATAAACTAAGATTAACCTTCAATTCAGTTTAGAAGTTAATATCTGCAAAGTTTTCGGTCAGGAATCTCAAAGCACAAAAGAAGAGACACCTGCCTCGACTGTTGAAAAGGAAATTCGAGAAAAAAGAATCCTCTAAGTACGGATGAGGATTCCATTAACGTATAATTTCTTCGAATAGTTTAAAACGCTCCCGTTTCACTCGACACTGGGAAATATTCCTGCGACAAGAGAAGTAAATAGCCATTTTTCGCAAGCAAGAGGTGACTAAGTAATCTTACCCCTGGCTGTAGATTGAGAATAATTCTTGATTTATAAAAAAAACAGCAAAGATAATTGATTACTAGGGGAAATTTACTCGGAAACCTACGATCGGCGAGAACGACAAGACATCGAAAACACATGACATTTCACCTTGAATTCAAGACAATATCAGTCTGTAAACAACATCAAGCTGTTTCGGCTGACAATATGAACCCCTGTCATGTATTTAGCGGACGACTCACCGAGCATTTATCCTGCTTTTGCGCTTGGGTTCAAAGGCAGCGAAGACTGTCAAATACAGTGTTAAATGCCAACCTCGTGTTGAAATTTTCTCTTGGAATGAACGATCGTGTGGTATCTCTAGCTTTCTGGTCAGACCTAGAAGAGAAAAAATTGGCTTGTTAGAGCTACATTCTCTCAGATTAAATAAAATATGCTCGAAAGACATTACCTAAAACGCAGCATAGACTCAAATTATTGGTGAGATGGATTACATGGAAATGTAATTGCAAGTCGCAATTTAGAACTGTAAGCCAATCAGCTGTCGCCCTGCAAAAGAGGCTGACTTGAGCGGGTACTTCAAATAGGCTAATTTCGGATTGTTCGTGCGAGAAAGTCTGGTAACTAATTATGAGTACCAAGTCGAGGCAGAGCTTACGCGCTTATTTTGAAAGCAGAGTGGCGAAGTTTTGTGATGTCTTGGTGTGTAAAAGCAACTCTCAAAAGGGCCGAACCTCAATTTTTTCGAGTTTCAAGGCGAATTGAGACTGAGAAAGAAATGGATTGCCTTCTGCCGTTGCTCTGATAAGGAGTTCACGTCCATCAAGAACTTGTATATCTGCTCCGAACACTTGGAGACAAAACAAATGATTTGGTTTGTCTTCACGATTCGTGAAGAAACATTCTAGAATTAACAAGTTAGCAGAAGGGACGGTTCCAACAGAATTTAATCAGTATACAGTCCCTAGCAATCCTAGTCAACGTGAAAAGAAGATTAAATGAGCGGAGAAAACGAAATTCGACCGAAGTCAGCAAAGAATTATATCCCCCCAAAATTTGGCGGGTGTTGACTGAGCGAAATTGGGATGTCAGGAAAAATCGCGACCAGATAAGTAGATAAAAGCAATTGAACCACTAATCTTTATGGAATGTCTACATTTTCTCGTAAACTGCGATCAGTAAATTAAGAGGAACAAATGTAAGAACACGCGTGTTGACTAAAAAACGAAGAGAAACCTATGCTACACAATAAACAGCTATGATAAAACGAGCCTAATCAGCTAAATAAAAAGGTAAAGTCTGTAATTGAGCTAAGGATGAACATGTTCCTTAATGTTCCTTGTCTAGAGTAAAGGAGAGTAAGACCTTTAGGATTGTCAACTGGAATAACATTGTAAATTATGAAAAGTTGTCCGTTTGTGCATTTTCAAGACTTTTGTTGACAAGTTGACAGTTTATGCGTTTTCAGGACTTGATGAATCGAGTCAAAATACCAAAAACAACAAAGAAGATCCCTAAATGACAGTACTTTGGTCCACACCACATTTAGCATTCATTGCTCGAATTCTCTTCAACTAATCAATAGATTACCAGGCCCAAAGTTAGGTTTATAGTGTACTGTACAATTATATTAAACGATAATCGCCACAGGAATAAAATCTAATTAGTAAAACCTTACATTAGTCATTTCGTGTGGCTGTCATACAAAACAAGGCGGTGGATTTTATTCCTATGATGCAAACTTGCGCTCTCTGATGTGATGAGTTAGTAACGGGATATGACGTATTACTGTAACATAAAGGTATGATTACAGCCTGATCCTTTCTCTCAGTGCTGCATGCAAGTTTGCTATTGCACACACAACGTCGTGGTTTGTAAGTACTCTGAAACGAATCTATGCAGTAGTTGACTGCTTATGATTTAATTTTCGCTAGTCTTGTCACATAATTAAGTTGGTGTTACCATCTAATGACCCGTATAGTCCGAAGGGGCTTGCAATGTTGTTATCTGCCATCACAGAGACTTTGTTCTTCATCTGCAGTTCTCTCGATTTCTTTTCTGTAAATTATTGATCAGATTAAAATCATCTGGCAAAACGCCAACTTTGGTCCGAACGCATTAGTTTTGGGAAAGAAATAGAACAGTCTACATTGTGTGAGGCAAGGACATTAAACACCGGCGGAGAACTTACACAAAGAACCGGAGCATAGCGCCTGTGATTATTCATTGTCTGTTCTTTTGATAAAAGTTACATTTTGGAACTTCAATTTTACCTTTCAAACCTCTGAGAGGAAGTGAGTTTAGCCGTTCGAATTTCTCACAACGTCCGTTTTACAAAGTATACCAAAAGCAGTAGACTTGTTCACAAGTCGCGCTTTTAAGCGCGTAGCGCGAGTGCGAGCGCGAAGAACAGAAAACCAAGCGAACGACTTTGAGAAAGTCTACAAAAGCAGATCAAACGGAAGTAATACGAATTGGATGTTTTTAATTATAAATTTTATCAAACTTGTATTGACCTGACCGTACCGCTGTTAAAGAATGCATGGGCTCTGTCACGCTATCATTGAATTTCTTTACCTCCAGACTGGAAACCTCTTGAACAGCGTACCTCGATATATAAGTTTTCTTCACCACACAAAGCGATCTCATGAGCGGCTGCTGTGTTCATAACTACCCCTTATAAACGGTAAAATAATTAATTGACGCTTAGCACTCCATACATCTTGGTGAAGAAAAAGAATTGTTAAATTAAATTGTGTCCATCCACTGCGTGTCTAATTCAGAATCCAGCGTGACAGAGGCAGTGGACTGCTTTGAAATGTGGATTTATCAATCCCCTTATACTGAGCCAAGTGCATACCCCTACCCTTATTCAGATTTTTGTCAGCATAGCCCTTATCGCATTTACGCCCACTGTACGAAAGCTCAGCGGACTTTGAAGTTTCGAAACGAGGCTATCGGGTCACACAGATAAAACTTTAAAGTAAAATCGTAGCAAACGGCTACGTTTGAAGGCATTTTTATTCATTTTCTTAAGGATACAGCATGTTCTCGTCATGGTTAGACATTAGGGACCTTAAGCATCGATGACTTTGGGTGTCACGGACGTTCGATCGTTTGCAAGAGGGGTAACCTGGGAACGACGTTGTCGCCAGCAGAGTTCGTGACATGACTGCGTTAAGCAAAACAATTACACTAATTTACAGACGTTGTCAGTCGACCGTGAAAATGTAAACACATCCTTGGCGTGCTCTCGATCTTGACGATGTCCAGTTTAAAGGAAGCTCGAGAAATGCTTTCTCTAGCATGGAGTCATCATTTTATTTCCGAAGAATTTTTGTTATTGTATGACGCTAGTTTCTCCAAAAATCCATCATTTCCTCACGCCGACTACGATCGTTTTGATCTCGATTCTATGGACGAAGCAGAGTGTTTTTAGGAGTTTCGAGTAAGAAAAATGGACATTGTTAGACTTGCTGATGCCCTTGGATTACCTGCGAGTCTGTGCTGCCACCAACGAACTAAGGCCAACCGCATAGAGAGACTGTTGCTAAAAATATTTGTATACCCATGTCGTTTGGGTGACATGATCCACGAATTTGGACGAAGTTAATTGCTAATAACAGGACAGACAAATAAAAAACTAATATAAATTTGCTTTTTATGTACTTACAAGTTTTTAAAAATAACATGATAACTGTGGGGACTCTGGTTGTCTAATCACTTAATCTTCTGTACCAAAATAAAAATAAGGGCTTGTGTTAAATAAATGCTCATTACACGGTATGGCAAAGTTCATAGAGTTTTTAATCAAAATTTTGTTTCAAAGTAATGTGCCCAGTTTTATATTAAAGCAAGTCATGTAAATTTTAAAGTTCTATACATGGCATTAATTTCTCATCAGTAATATACCTTTTGAGGATAAGTAATTACAATGTATATGCTGGTATGAATAAATTGTGTCATCAACAAATTATATAAAATGTAATACAGAAAGCATGAAGACATCACAAGCAAAAAAAAATATGTTAAGCATAAAAAATATGTAAGCAGTCAATTTCATCACACTAACAGACTCCCACTGAAGTAGATGGTGATTCTTTTGATCAATGAAGTTAATATGTACCAATCTGTTGCTTTGGTTGGGGCCGATACAATCATAGTTTAAAAAAAAAATGTTTTAAAAGAGTAGCTCAAAAGATATCCAACAATATTACAAAAATAAAGGCATGAAATATATGTTTCATGGTATAATATTGTAAATCTTCAAATAAGTGGTGCCCAAGGTACTTACTCAAATTTTGAGTTAAAACAGTAGGGTGCTTATTCAAGAGGGATCCTTTTCAGTTCACTTTAAACATGTTCACAAGCTGAATTGAAAACAACTATTAATGTTCAAATCTGGGCCAGGGAAGGGGGCAGGGTGCTTATTTCAAATTTTCGTGGATAGGAGAGTGCTCTTCTTTTTTCAATTTTTCTTTTCTAATATTGGCATAAGCATCTTATACTGTTGTTGCTGTTGAGCCATGTAGTTTTGCATTTGTAGCAACTGCTGCTGTTGTTGTTACTGGAACTGTTGTTGTTGTTGTTGTTGCTGCTGCTCCTGTTGTAACAGCAGTTGTATCAGGCTGTTATGCTGCTCGTCAAGCAATTGCTGCCTCTCAGTCTCTTTCTCCAACTGAACAGATCTTATTTCTATATCTCTCTCTTTTAGCCTGTTCTCTTCAGTTGCCTGCTCCCTCAAATAGGCCACCATTTCAGTTCCATTGGATTGCCTCTTTTTGGCCTTGTTTTGATTTTCACCATCCCCATCTGAAAGTGACCATTTCTTCGTTTCACTCAATGACTCCATGGCTTTGAGCCTGATATCCTTAGCTTGTTCTTGTTCTTTCTGTTATTTCTCTCTTGTGTTTTCATCCTCCTCGTCTCTTGACTGATCACAGGCCTCAGCTCTCTCTATGATTTCTTTGAGTACCCTGTCCAGCTTGGTTGGCTCAGGACTGATGCCACTGGCTTTTAACTATAGTGAAGTCTTTTTTTTTTAATTTTTCCACCAGGACCATATAATGATCTCTTACAGACCTCTTGTTAACTTTAAACTCTGCTCTTTTGTTGAGAATGTTGGCAATTTTCTCCCATGCCTGTGCTCTGCCCACAGTCTTCTCTTTAGCCCTGTATGGCTCAGCCTGCAAGACTTCATGGCACAGGAGAATGTCTTTCTGTTCACTCCATTCCATTTTACCACTGTTTTAAACAATGCATGAAATTTCAGCCTTTAAAAGATAACTTATACAAGTATCCAGTTAGCTTACATGAACATCATGCCCAGTTGATCTGATATGATTAAAAAATGCAGTGTTAAACTTCTCTGTAGCAAATGTAAATATAAGTCCCCCCAATTATACATTACTTCCAGTTTTCGAGCGTACACCCTATTTTTGGTAAAAATTTATATTTTTCATTCCCAAGCTGAAAATCCTTCGTTTCCCAGCGATTTTAGGCTAATTTAAATGTTCTATACAGAGGATAGTAGTACGTCAGTAAAGTAATTAATATGAATTCTACCAGTCAGCCAACAAATGGCATGGCCGGTATATAACCACCACAGTTGCAAACTGTCTTGAATTCTCCCAACCAACCTCGTGTTTAGATGAGGCTATATAAACACGGAAAAAGTGCTCTATTACTTAAGCTTAAATAATATGCTTTACGTGTAAGAGTAAGTTTAATAGCTGCAACACACATTTTATTTTCAAACCAGTTTGGGCGGTATCACGGCTACCTATATTCTTTAATTTCCGTTAATCTCAGATAGTCCTTTAGGAAAGATTACTAGAGAAAAAAGTGTGTACATTCGTACAGCTAAATGTCGCACTTTGAGCCGGGCCGGACAAAAAAGATAAACAAAATAGGAACTGCCGACTGCTTGTTGCACAAAACTAACGGACGACTTTTGATATTTATCTGTTGTAGCGGAGTTAACTTTAACCTAAGGTAAAGAATTTTTTTCTCAAAGTACGCATTACGCTAAGCTACTTGCAAGACTTCAGAGATTTTCGTCCAAAAAAAATTAAGCTGCATGACAACTAACCTCGAGGATCTGCTTCGACCAGCGTAATTTCCTCCTTCACCGGGAACTTGCAAGCTTGACATGACTACAAGTACAACAGCCGAGAAAATTCAATGTGGTTATCGGAGTGAATGACATCATATCATCTTCGAAGTACGGCAATTTTAATCTCAAATCCACCTGTATTTTTGCGTTTTCTCCAGGACGTCAAACTAAGTGATCCTGCGTTGTCGACGTGACCTTTCATCAGGGACTGACGGTGTATCCATAGCAACGGCTAACGACAGCTGAAAAATCACTTCCGGCGAACGTCCGTGACACCCAAAGTCATCGATTCTTAAGGTCCCTATTGTATTGCGTACGGGTGAAACAGTCTATTTAGTGAATCGGCAACTGACGAGATCCACAAGGTTAGGATCGAAGCCGCGGTCTTGCCAAACACGTTAAACTATCAAACTAGAGGCGAACAAAACGCACATAAAAAACCTCTCAAATAAAGAACTTACAAACGACCAGATTAATTTACTGGCAAAAGGGCTTAAATTCATTCCAACACCCGCTACAAAACAAAAACAGATCAGACAACAAATATTGTGTGACTTTGAACAGTTCACAAGGAGAATGCGTCTGATTTACATATTCCGAGGGGAGGACAAAAAAACCCATCCCTGCCACGTCAAATCTACATGGATACCACCAATACAAAAATCAGTAGCCCTTGAAAGCTATTTAGAAGAGGTTAAAAGTGACCTTTCAGAAATAGAAATTACAAAGCCAGAAGGTAATTTACTTCCGGCCGAACGCAAGGCGCTGAGGGCCTTGAAACGTGACTCTGAGTTAAACCTCAAAAAGGCCGTCAGAGGAACAATAACCGTAGTCATGAACAAACGCGACATAATTTTGCCGTTCCTTTCCGAAATGACAGCCATTCTTTCAATCTTCCTTTCGCGATGCCAGGACAATTACCACTAAGAAGTTTAACCTTTTCCTCAGCAGAAAAAAGCGCAGATTCCAGAGTTATATAGTCAGACATGGAGTGTTTCTGGTTTCTCGAGAAACGTTGACCCGATAGTCTCGTCCTGAAACTGTAAGTCCGCGGACCCTTTGCATTGCAGACACAAATGCGATAAGGGCTATTGGTATCATCAGCAAATAAGTAGAACTCCCAATTTATCAGAGCTGTTAGATATATCATTTATACAAATAAGGAATAGTACGGGTCCTAGCACCGATCCCTGTGGAACACCTGATATCACCATTTCTTTTTTGGATATGTTTTTTGGGCCAATTTGTGTTGTTTGTTGACGACCCAATAGGTACGATGCAAATCAATCTTTAATTATTCCACGTACTTCATAATAACTCGATTTTCTTAATCATGACAATATGAATGATTAACAATGTCAAAGGCTTTTTACAAGTCAATAAACACACTGCATGAGTACAACTTGTTATCCAGGCATGTTAGTTTCAGTTTCATTAATTATGTCTAGAATAGCATGCTCAGTAAACCATTTTTCACGAAAACCATATTGTGAATGATGGAGAATATTGAAATTCTCAATAAATGGCTTCAGGTGATTATACATCATCTTTCCGAAGATACGGTTAAAGATAAAGAGAAGTGATCTGGGTCTATAGTTGGAGAGGTCAGATTCATCACCATTTAACTTCGCCGTAACGTGTTGTAAATCGTTTTTTTTTTCGTTTATTTTTGTAGGCACTTCTTTATGAATGGCGGCTCTACATTTGAAGAACGTGCGGCGAAAGAATTTTGTGATTCCACCGCGCGATTTTGTGGCTGTATACATCATATGCATAATCAAGTACTTGATTGTTGATCATGCTAAGTACAGATACTGGCCTCCCAAATCGAGGAAGCATATCGCTATATCTGCACGGATAAGTCAACCTTCGCAGTAGGATGCAAAGGGCTTCCATTCCACTCGCAACGGATCTTTGGCAGCACGTAAAGCTATCTGGAATTTGGAGGACAATAGCGGGTAGTAGAAGGTCACCTTTTCTGAATCTAAATTCTGCAACACACTCTGAATCTTTCACGTCTTCGAGTGAAAACCTGCCACAATTCTCGTAAGGAAAATGTGGATTTTTTGAACTAAGTTCTTCGTATACCAGCAACAGTTCTTCGCCATTGCAATATCCATGAAAGTGGCTTAGGAGAAAGAGCTCCTGAAGTTCGTGAAAAGAAACCATGATGATAAAACTAGAGCTTTGAAACAATTTTATATATCTGTTTACGTTCGCGTTCACGTCGAGAGCAGTTTAAGTTCAAATTTTCCTGCCCGTTTATACCAGTGAACAACGGTCTCAACCTATACTTCGTGCAGACATATTCGTCGTCGTCGTCGTCGCCCTTTTCGTCGTCCTTGCTTAAGGTCCCCAGTGACTGACCTTAACGTAACACCGGTACCAAGACACATGCAAGTCGCATGATTGATTAAGACACGATTGTAAGGGAAAGATTTCAAAGTTTTTCCTCCCTGTTTCGATTGTGAGGGAAGTCGTCAAATATTTTCTTCTACTTTTCACTGTTGAATAAGATATCAAAATACAACTTTGATAGACCTTTTATAAAGATGTTCGAGTGCTTTAAAAGAAAAAGAAAAGTATAAAAAAAAGTATTGTAACATTTTTCTGGAAGTAAGCCCATGGATTAATGCGAATGAGTCCACTCCTTTCATTAATCATTATTCGGGTTTAGTAGCTCACAGCCACCTTAATTCTTTCTCGTAATACTCGTGTATAAAAAAAGCGCCTTTAGAAAAAACATTAAAGTTTCCTTTGCTTCACGAACTAATCGCGTTTCTCACAATTTACTTGGCTTGTCTGTTGAACTAATGACTAAAAACAAAATTGGCTCTTGAAGTCTTTTAACTTCTAAACTCTTATAAGGAGTACACCATACGCTGTCTTCTCTCAGATTATTGAGCTTAGAAGTCCAATAAGCTGTTTTCAGAAATGCTTTTCTATGTGCATCGATCCGAGTTGTCCTTCGCAGATGGCTAGCAATTAAATGGTTACGAGCTTTGCTAGGTCAGTTCATTCCGCCTCAGGCTCCTGAGGTGCGGGGGGCACCGGCCAATTTGCAAAATCAAATGTCACGTTATCGCCCAGGAGCATAAAGGGTGCCCATTGAGAAACTTTGTCAAAGCCGTTATGACGCATCCAATTCCTGGCCTTGCGAAGGGATTCACTGGCACTTTCACCGCGGTACAAATATTTGTAGAAACAAGTCATGAACTGCTCTGTGGCTGTGTCATTCAAGGCCCATCGTGCCGCTAACACTGAGCGGGCACCAGATCCCAAGAACGCTCGAGCGATTCCAATCACTCCCTCGGTTCTAACCTGTCCACGAGCACTGTGGCAACAACTAAGCACCACTAGTTTAGCTCGCAGCCGAGTTTTTGAAATATCCGCCATCGTCAAAAGATAATCTTCTTCATGAGGAAAAGGTGGGAGTAGGGTTGGATGCTCAGGAGAAAGAGCAATTTCTCCTCTTTCGGCATCACCATGTGCAGCAATGTGTATCAGGCTCACGGAATTGATTGCTTGGAGTACAGCATGCTTTGTCGCGGAGTTTCCAATCAAAGGCGTTACACCGAGAAGTTTTCCAATCATTTCTGCTTCCTTCCTTGCACACAGCAATGGTGTTATGGTTCTGCGCCTTTCCTTGTAGATAACAGCTCCAACCTCAGGGTCACCCACTATTAGTGCCCCTGTCTGACTGTGATAGTCTGGAGGACTGTTTTGAACACACTTGAGAGTCGTCAGAGAGGGAACCATCCGAATTCTGTATGTCTCTGATAAATACTTGCCTCCTTCGTCAGCCAAAGCTGAAAATGGTACTTGGTACATACAGGAGTCAGGGACAATAATGATTTCGGGCTCTTTTAGTAAACTGGCCACAGGAGCAATGATTATCTTGTAATACAAGTGAAGATTTGTTTTAAAATCCTTTGAATTATGGTCACGCAGGACTGCGCGGTTGTCGTACTGAAGAGGCATTAATTCGGTGTCATCCAGGGATCGATCCTCGCACTTCTCTTCAGGTGAAATGACGAGGCTCCAGAGGCTCTCTTTGAAAAACTGATCTAAATCAGGGAATAATCCGGTCTCGACGTTTGCTTTAAGGCTCACTTTCTTTTTTGTAAAGATAATAGCTCCCATTGCTTTGAGAATCCAAAACCGTACATGCTTTTGACCAACCGAAGTGTACAGGCATGCGCAGTCTGCTTCTCTTCTGATGATTTCTTGAATGCCACGCCAAGAGTGTGGATTGCCTGAGATCTTCTCTTGAAAAGAGTATCGAGCGGCCATCAAGTCGGCTAGGCCTCTTGCCCGTCTCAGCTCTTCGACGTATAGGGCTTCTTGTGACTTTCCGGAGGAAGAAAGCAACACGCTGAAAAACTTGTAGGGGAAGTTGCCGTGCTCCTCCAACATGGATATTTGAAGCTGATCATTGCCCTTAAGAGAACCTCGCAAAGTGTCGAATTTTTCAATGCTTAGAAAAAGATACCAAGAGGCTTCTTCAAGATGACATTGTGACAACTTTAACAGCGATAGACAAAAAAGGCATTGAAACTCGGCCAGGTTTTGTCCAATATCCTTGCTTAACTGGAGAGCCTTATTGTAGCATTCTTCGGCCCTATCATAGTTACCGAGGGATTGGAAGTGCAATCCTAACTCTATGTAACTGGTTGGTACTCCTTCTGTGTAACCAATTTCTAGCAAAATTGCAAGGGATTTCTCGTGATATTCTTGTGCCTTGTCATATAAACCACACTGATGTGAAATGATCCCGAGGTGTCTGTAATCTACTGCCTCACCGGTTCTATCACCGGTATCCCCTCTTATTGCCATTGCCTCCTTCAGATAGTAGTCAGCCTTTGCATACTTGCCAAGCGAGAGAAATAAAGCTGTAAGCTTTCCATAAAGAATTGCCTCTTCGTTCCTGTCCCCAATTCTCTTTATTAATCGTAAAGCATCCTCGAGATACACTTTTGCCTTGTCATATTCACCAAGAAATAGGAACAATGTCCCTAGGTCTCGGTAGGATGTTGCTTCTGTGTCCCTGTCGCCAATTTCTATTTGGATAGCGAGTGCTTTCTCGTAATATTCCAGGGCCTTGCCATATTGACCAAGCGATTGGAACAACTTTCCTAGGTTTGCGTAGCTTGTTGCTTCTCCATGCCTGTTTCCAATTTCGATTCTGATCGCGAGTGCTTTCTCTTGACATTCTTGGGACTTTTTATGCTGACCAAGCGTTCGGAACAATGCTCCGAGGTTTCCGTAGCTTCTTGCCTCTCCATTCCTGTCGCCAACTTCTATTTGGATAGCGAGTGCTTTCTCCAGATATTCTCGAGCCTTCTCGCATTGACCAAGCGATCGGAACAATGTTCCTAGATTCCAGTAGCTTGTTGCTTCACCCTTCCTGTCGCCAGTTTCTATTTTGATAGCAAGTGCTTTCTCTTGATATTCTCGGACCTTGTCATATTGACGAAGGGATTGGAACAATGCTCCTAGGTTTCCGTAGCTTGTTCCTTCTCCATTCCTGTCGCCAACTTCTATTTGGATAGCGAGTGCTTTCTCCAGATATTCTCGAGCCTTCTCGCATTGACCAAGCGATCGGAACAATGTTCCTAGATACAAGTAGCTTGTTGCTTCACCCTTCCTGTCGCCAGTTTCTATTTTGATAGCAAGTGCTTTCTCTTGATATTCTCGGGCCTTGTCATATTGACGAAGGGATTGGAACAATGCTCCTAGGTTTCCGTAGCTTGTTCCTTCTCCATTCCTGTCGCCAATTTCTATTCTGATACCGAGTGCTTTCTCCTGATGTTCTCGGGCCTTGTCATATTGACCAAGCGATTGGAACAATTGCCCTAAGTTTCCACAGCTTGCTGCTTCTCCATACCTGTCACCAATTTCTATTCTGATGGCAAGTGCCTTCTCCTGAAATTCTCGGGCCTTATCATATTGACCAAGCGAATGGAACAATGTTCCTAGGTTTCCGTAGCTTGTTGCTTCTCCATTCCTGTCACCAATTTCTATTTGGATAGTGAGTGCTTTCTCCTCATATTCTCGGGCCCTGTCATATTGACCAAGCGATTGGAACAATGCTCCTAGGTTTCCGTAGCTTGTTGCTTCTCCATCCCTATCGTTAATTTCTATTCTGATAGCGAGTGCTTTCTCCTGATATTCTCGAGCCTTGTCATATTTGACAAGCGATTGGAACAATACTCCTAGGTCTCCGTAGCTTGTTGCTTCTCCATCCCTGTCGCCAATTTCTATATTGATAACGAGTGCTTTCTCTATATATTCTCGGGCCTTGTCATATTGACCAAGCAATTGGAACAATACTCCTAGGTTTCCGTAGCCCCTTGCTTCTCCATACCTGTCGCCAATTCCTATTTGGATAGCAAGTGCTTTCGCTTGATATTCTCGGGCCCTGTCATATTGACCGACGGATCGAAACAAGATTGCTAGGTTTCCGTGGCTTTTTGCTTGTCCATCTCTGTCGCCAATTTCTATTCTGATAGCGAGTGCTTTCTCCTGATATTCTCGAGCCTTGTCATATTGACCGAGCGATTGGAACAATGTTCCTAAGTTTCCGTAGCTTGTTGCTTCTCCATTCCTGTCGCCAAATTCTATTTTGATAGCAAGTGCTTTCTCCTCATATTCTCGGGCCTTGTCATATTGACCAAGCGATTGGAACAATGCTCCCAGGTTTCCGTAGCTTGTTGCTTCTCCATTCCTGTCGCCAATTTCTATTTTGATAGCGAGTGCTTTCTCCTGATGTTCTCGGGCCTTGTCATATTGACTAAGCGATCGGAACAAAGTTCCTAGGTTTGCGTTGCTTATTGCTTCTCCATCTCTGTCGCCAATTTCTATCCGGATAGCGAGTGCTTTCTCCTGATATTCTCGGGCTTTGTCATATTGACTAAGCGATTGGAACCAAACTCCTAGGTTTGCGTAGCTTCTTCCTTCTTCATCCCTGTTGCCAATTTCTATACTGATGGCGAGTGCTTTCTCCTGATATTCTCGGGCCTTGTCATATTGACCGAGCGAGTGGAACAATGTTGTTAGGCTTGTGTAACATTGTGCCTCGCCTGGTGTGTTGCCAATCTTTTTCATGATCTTGGCTGCTGACTCATAATATTTTCTGGCTTCCATTAATTTGTTTTGAAGCCGAAGTGTTTCTGCCAGTATGATATTAAGCCATCCTTTCAAAATCGTTCCATCAGACACTTGGTTTAGGAGGATTTCCCTGAGGAATTCTTCTTTACTTGCGTAATCCTTCATATAATCATGAGCATGGAATATTGCTCTGTAAATGGTATGGAACATAGTATTTGCCCATAAACTATCTATAATCAACGCCTGATTTTTTAAAACAGTCAGACATTCCTTAAATAACTCGTTGGCTTGCGACGCACGACTTGTGTTGAAAAGGAAGCTAGCGACCACTAAACCTATGCAGATGACTTTTGTGATAGCTTCTTCTGTGCTGTTCATCTTGCTCGTCTTTTTGTCACTTTGAAAAGAAAAAGGAAAAATCAGTGAAAACTTATACATCTCAAAATTCCAAACTTGGATCGTCCATCAACGAGTAACACATCTTTGCTGTCTGTTGTAACAGAATAAAACAAGTTTTTTAATTCATGATTAGTTCACAGTAATTCACGGTAATTCATGATTAGTTCACAGTAATTAAATTCAATTATGTCGAGAGGAGCAAAGTTCTCCACTACCCCAGCCTGCTTAGGTCTGCTTACCGCTACTTTTAAGCCACCCACCCCACATCTGAAATTATGATCACCTTTTCTGGCAAAAATCTCTACAGTGTGTGTCCTTGCAATTTCACCGCTTCAAAACATCGTGGTGGAACAAGCCGGCAAACTCAACGAACTTGGCCTTCTAGCGGTTCAGTTTTTTTTTCTCCCGAGCGCCTCACTCCCGGAGCTCGTGCGGCGCATCGGCTTCACTCCAAGAGTTCCTCGCAGTGCGCTAACATCAATTTTTCCACTAGTTCCCTTTTTTTTTGTTTTGTTTTACCCGCAAGACGGACTTTGGGCCGAAAAGGAAGGACTGCTCGTAGTCTAGTTCGCCCATAGTTAATGAAAAGCCATAAAAAAAAATGATAATTTACTCGCTCCGTACCGGTAAAGAGGTATTCGATGACTCAGGGGACGATATATCACTCAACACGATCATTTTTATATATCCAAGATAACTTCGTCAGCTCTCCATTATGATATCTGATTTGGGAATTGCCCATTTTCACTGTCATTTCATCATCAACACCATTCAACAAATAAAGTCAAGAATCAAAGAAATAAAAGAAGATAAATATTCAAACGGTCGCGAGAAGATTCAGATCTTTGCATTGTTTCGAGCGGGAGATGATTCAAAGAATTGTTTTTCTCAAATTTACGAGACGCCATCCTTGTGTCCCTCTGAGGGGCAGAAATATAGCGGCGGGAAGAGAACAGAAATATATGTCATCGAATTTTGCTTTCCAAAGTCTGATGTCATCTTCTGAGGGCTCATTAACACATGTATGAGTACCTATCATACATGACCTATCATCAAGGACTCTTTAGATTGCGAAATCTCAGCGGATAAGTCACTCTTATTAAGCTACGTGACAGCATTCTCGGCCTCCGTTTTCATACCGTGTCACGCTAAAGCTAAAAAATCAACCTTCCTTTAACACGAGACGAAATACCCCATCAAACTTAAAATTTGTAAAAATACTTCAGCTATTCTTGTAACTAACCTAAAAAATATCTCAAAAGGATTGACAATTCCTCATTTTTTTAATGTTTATGACTTCACCTGAAAACCAAGACTAGCATCGGAAGTCACGTTAATGACTGGCGAAAAGTTTCATTTTTTTTCCATTTTTTTTTCATTTTTTTTCATTTTTTTTCTTTTCCTTTCAGGGTAAAACTTCAAATATCTTGCATTCCGTAATATTTATAATTGTGTATTTTATGGCGTCAAGCGGAAACCAAAGATTTCGCTCTGCGCATTCTTCCGTTGAGTGTTAGAGACATAATTTAATTTTCAAATCAAACCCAGTTTTGTTGAATTCGTTATAACGGTCTGTACATCAAGTATCAGAATATAATAAAAAGGAACCAATTCCATTAACTATTTCCTGACAAATATCAGTTTCTGTTTTCACTATTTATGTTGCATACCTTTGATTACAGTTTTCATTTTTCCTCCATTTTATCATCACAAATCATGGGCAACAACAGCATCACCAACTAACACTACTTCGGGGGGGTCAGAGGGATCTTCGGATGCTTTTAACCAGCTTTCCCACAAGTTATGATAGTAAAACATATACATCCCGGTTTGTTCTTAAATCCATGTGAGACGCTGCTATGAACTTCAACCCCTCCCAAGACTGCATAGAACTTTCAGTATTTCATAGTTTGGCTAATTGCCCGAATAAAAGACAATAGACAGATTTACAAAGATGACCGATGTAGTGCATTTTTGGAAAATTTCCTACAGGTGCGAGGTTTCTTCTTCGTTAGAGTGATCCAGCTTCATTATTCCCTCTCCCTCCCCTCCTTAAAAGAGGTTTTATTTGTCGATTATTACCTTCGTGAAGCCAAGGGAGATCCACTCTTGATATCACGTGTTTATTACAATAATTTGAGTTCCGTATTATTTAGATTAATATTTTAAAGGAATAGACATAGACTGCAATGTTCTCTCGAGAGTACGACACGGATTAACTCCAACCTTTTTTCTTGTTTATCAACTCTGTCCTCACGCAAATCGCGCCAACTGGAAAATGAAAAACTCATGAAGAGTTAGTCATCGCGCACATAGAGCTTACCGTTTCCAGAAAGAAGCTCCAATTAGACTGTAACAAGTCTTGACTGTAATTTTTGGATAAAAGTTTAGTGGTTCTTACAAAACAACGAATGCTGAGACCAGACGTTTCTTGTAAAAGAGAAGAAAATTGTTTCAGTTTTGCATGCTCAAATCCATCATGGCTAAAGGAAGCTACGTCAAGCGAGCCTGAGGACAATAATGACTATTAAACTTATATATATCAACAAAGTTGAAATGGTAAATTGAGCTCCGTAATGATTATAAAAGCTGACGTTTCGAGCGTTAGCACTTCGTCGTTAGCCCTTCGTCTATTCGCTCTGACGAAGGGCTATCGCTCGAGACGTCAGCTTTTATAATCGTAATGGTGCCCAATTTACCATTTCAACTTTGTTGATATATTCAAATTATTTCGTTACCCCCACCGACGTAGCCCCAACCAGTTTCTTTAGAAACTATCAGCCTTTATTAAATTTACAGTCGAACAGATGTAGCGTAAAAGATAGATAACCGGCACATTTTATTGGCCACCTGATATGACTGCCAATCACTATACAATTCATTTCTCAGTTAAAACTATTCAACGATGTTACTTGAAGATCACACCTTCCCGTTAATAATCTTGTGCATCGTTATCACTATAGCGAGTTCGCTAGGTAATGGGCTAATCGCTTGGTGCACTACTTTTAATGTGCCGGAGATTAAACTTAAACAGATGACCATGCAAGTCCAAGGTTTTCTCTTCGTAAGAGTGGTCCAGGTTCATTCCCCTCTCCCTCCCCTCCCTAAAAGAGGTTTTATCCGTCGATCATCACTTACGTGAAGCCAAGCGAGATACCCTCTTGACATCACGCGTTTATCACAATAATAAGATCTCCGTATTATTTAGATTGATACTTTAAAAGGATTAACCGTAGATTGCAATGTTCTCCGTAAGGGTACGACACTAATCAACTCCAACCGTTTCTCTTATTTATCAACTTTCTTCTCTGACGCAAATCGCACCAAATGGAAAATGAAAAACTCATGACGAGTTAGTCATCGCGCATATATAGCTTACCGTTTCAAGAAAGAAGCCCCAATTGTGCTGTAACAAGTCTTGACTGTAATTTTGGGATAAAAATCCAACAGTTCTCGTAAAACAACGATTACTGAGATCAGACGTTGCCTGTAAAACAGAAGTAAATTGTTTCACTTTTGCATACTCAAATCCATCAACAGAAAAAAAAGTTATGTTAAGCGGGCTTGAGGAGAAGTATGACTGTGAAAATTACAGTCGAACAGATTCAGTGTAGGAGATGGATAACCAGAGCATTTTATTGGCCACCTGATATGACTGACGCATGAAAGCTCGTTTAAACAGCCTACAGTTATTAAATCAAGGGTTTTCAATGAGCACAATCCAGTCTATCAGTTTCAAATATTTCAATGATTTCCCATAACTAATAAATAATTTTTTGTCTGACTGCCAATCACTAAACATTTCATTTCTCTTTAGAATTATTCAATGACGTATAGTTCCGTATTATGTAGATTGACACTTTATAAAGGGATTAACCGTAGATTGCAATGTTCTCTTTAAGAGTACGACAGTAACTAACTCCAACCGTTTTTCCTATTTATCAACTTGTTCTCATGCAAATCGCACCAAATGGAAAATGAAAAACTCATGACGAGTTAATCATCGCGCACATATAGCTTACCGTTTCAAGAAAGAAGCCTCAATTGTATTGTAACAAGTCTTGACTGTAATTTTGCGATAAAAATCAAACGGTTCTTGCAAAATAGCGAATACTGAGACTGGACGTTGCCTGTAAATGAGAAGTAAATTGTTTCAGTTTTGCATGGTCATATCCATTATCGGTAAAAAAGGGACGACCCATGAAAACTGAAATACTTGTACATTAAATAGTGCCTCAAAAGTAGGATAATAAATATCCACCTTTCCTCACCTTTCCCTCAATGGAAGGAAAAAAAATCAATTTGATTTTAGCTTTTGTAATTAACATTCGGTGACTATACTTTTCCCATCACGGTTGGAATTTTGCTCGAGGTTGGAAATAGCATTTTTGCTAACTCAGAGGATATCGGAATTTAATTATCAGAGAAAGTAGCTTTATTTAATTCAACATGTCCGGTTTTGGTTAAATACGAGTTAATCAATCGAGTTTAGTCAGTGTTTAAAAGGTCTAAATGGGGTTATAAATGTTTAACCGACCTCACCGTTAGTGAATTTCTTTCAATTTTTCTCGCACATATCACTGTTTTCTTCCGACAAATCGTTAATCACAGCATTCAGAACATAATCAGGTCTGTAACAGTTTTGAAAAACGAATCTCGAAGCCGAAATGATTTCTTTAGTCTTTTAACACTGAATAAAAAAAGAAAGGCAGTGAAACGGTTTTTTAAAAGACAGTACTTACCCGACCTGTAGCCTTCAGTGCCTTGCTTTGAAAATAAAATCAGGTATATTTCTTCGTCTTTTCAGTATTTTCTAACCTACGTCATACGCCAGTCATATCGAGCAGTCATCAAAATTTAGTTATACATCTTTCACACGGTCATTCTCGTCCTCGGGCCCCGGCGCTAAATAGAACGGCTCAACGTAAGCGCCATTAGAAACGCTCCTCTCTTCAGAACTTTTAATTATTATATTGATGATATTAAGTATCAATTTATTCAATTTATTCAACCTCTCCTTCTGTTCGATTCCTGTCAATTTTCTCCTTCTGTTCGATTCCTGTCAATTTTCCTTAATCCGCTGACCAGGTTATAAAGTGTTGGCATTCGCATGCGGCCATGCGCTTAAGTCGAAAAAGGTTTATCCAGTGTTTCCTATTTGTGGATCGTTTCTGCAGGGTCGATAGCGTATGATTTTTCGCTTGAAGTTCTCACTTTCAAACCAATAGCCCATTTCCGAATTACCCTTGGCCTCCTTTTCAAAACGAGGCCTGGTGCTTAACCATTCTTGTGAAAATGAGTTTACAGTAAATGGCTTGAACCCGGGGGTAACATGTGAAGGTGCAGTCTGATCGTCCGGGTGAGTGTAGTCCTGAGAAGGACTGTTGTCGGTGGTAGTGACTGACGTTTCGACAACCTGTGCGGAAGTCACCATCAGAGTCGAGTGATGATGATTCACTCGACTCTGATGATGACTTCCGCACAGGTTGTCGAAACGTCAGTCACTACCACCGACAACAGTCCTTCTCAGGACTACACTCACCCGGACGATCAGACTACACCTTCACAAAATGAGTTTATCTTATAATTTGCATGTGAATGAAAACTTATAATCACATGGAAGGATGAGCACCAGGACTCGTTTTGAAATTGAGGCCAGGGGTAATTCGGAAATGGGCTAATCAAATGCTGCATAGTATTGACGCTATACTTTTGCTAATTCTTAGTGACCTTTGGCGTAGCTTGAATTTTTTGTTGGAGGGAGTCACATTGAATTACAGTCAAGGTTCCCACTCAAATGTCAAAGGCTTTTATGCTGGAAGTTATTAAAGTGTGGATGAGTTCTGAGTAATCCATGTCGCGTGGATGCTTCCAACTCGCGCTTTTTTACGATACCGGAACTGGACGGTTTTTATACGCGTACAAACAAATCATCTCACAACGGAGGTGGGGGGTTTTTACACGGCACGGTACATAAGTGCAATGTCGGCCCGAGCCGACATCACTCCGAGGGACACATGGCGATCAACATCAGCTATAAACAGTATCTAGAATTCGACCTTCGCAGGGACCCAGAAACCGTCTACGCTCGCTTCGTTAAATATGCCGAGCGCTTCAAGAATAACCACTTGAAAGCATACAACATTACGGACAAGGCACAAACAGCGATCGCTGTTCCTAGATTGGATAGGCGAAGCTACTCTGGACATATTGGAACAACTTAGCAGCACGGGAACAGACTTGGACGGGGCAGTTAACGCACTACGAGACAAGTTTAGGGAATCTCAGAACCGGCTCTACAACATACACAAATTTCGCTGCATCAATCAGGGAAAGGACGAAACTTGGGACTCATTCACTTCAAAGCTTAGAGCGGAAGGCGAACATTGTGACTTCCCGGCGGGTTGGTTGGATACCGAGATACTAATGGCCATGATCGAAAGCGGAAAATCCAAGAGAGCAAGAAGAAAGCTACTACAAGACCAGCTAACACCAGCAGAAACAATCAAATATGCCAGAGGCCTCGAAAGCGCGGATCAACACGCCACAAAAGTGGAGAACCAAACCCCAACGGACGTCACCGTCAAACAAGAAGTGGACAGAATCATAGTGGACGAAACAGGCCAAAAGTCGTGTTTTAACTGCGGGAAACAGTGGCCGCACCAAGGAGGACAAAGAAAATGTCCGGCCTTTGACAAGCAGTGTATGCGATGCGGAAAAAGGAATCACTTCGCGAAGTATTGTATAAGCAAACAAGAAATTAAAGCCATGAAAGAATTAGCATGCGGAGGCGAACAAAAATCTGACACCTCATCCGAGAGCAGCGAAGAGTCCACGCTTACATTGGAAATGGTTAATAATAATAATAATAATAATAATAATATATTTATATAGCGCCTACCCTTTTCAGTGCTAAGCGCTTTACAATGCTTCAAAAAGGATTAAAATCATATACAAATATATCAATAATAACAAAATGGAGTACCTAGGATAGTTCATAAACTTGCTTAAAAAGAAAGGTCTTCAATTTAGATTTGAACTTGTTTACATCGTCGATTGATCTAATCTCAATAGGTAGATCGTTCTTAAGTATAGGGGCAATAACTGAGAAAGCCCTTAAACCGTATGTCTTTAAGTTATAGGGTTTGATAATAAGACGCCACTTGTCTGAAGATGAGCGAAGGTACCTGGTAGGTTCATAAACATGAATTAGGTCAACCAAATAATCAGGAGCTAAATTGCTGAGTATCTTAAAACAAATAAGAATAATCTTAAAGATTATTCTTTGCCCCACCGGCAGCCAGTGCAGCTCCCTTAGAGTATCGCTTATGTGATCAAACTTACTTAAGCAAGCAATCACACGTGCTGCAGCATTTTGGACACATTACAGTTTGTTAATTTCATACTTGGGAAGACCATGCAAAAGCGAGTTGCAGAGATCCAGCTTTGAATTTACAAATGCGCGTACAAGAACTTTAGCTGTTGTGACATTGATATAATTACGAATCTTAGCTATATTTCTGAGGTGGTGGAATGCCCCTTTAACTATGTTTTGAATATGAAAAGACATCATTACGGTGTTATCGAAAATGACGCCGATATTACGCACCTTACTTGTAGGCTCGATGATATCAGTGCCTATTTTAATAGAAGGTAGCCGTGGGGGCGGTCTGAACTTAGAATGGAGAATAAGAAGTTCGGTTCTATCAGTATTTAGTTTCAGTTTGTTAGTAGTCATCCAGTTGGTGATATCAACAAGACAGCTTTCAATCCGGGAAATTGTAGTGGTAAGGTCATTCTTATCATCGCAACTGAAGGTGGTGTATAGTTGAGTGTCATCAGCATATAGATGGAAGTCTATGTTATGGCATCTTATTAGGTCACCTAGTGGGGCCGTGTACAAGAGATACAGTGACGGACCCAACACGGACCCTTGGGGCACGCCAAATCTGAGTGGACGAATTGAGGAAGTAAATCCATCAATCTGAACAAACTGGGAACGCTCCGTAAGATAAGACTGAAGCCACGAAAGTGCTTTACCTTTTATACCAAACGTGGAACGCAGTCTGTGAAATAGGACCTTATGGTCGACGGTGTCGAAGGCTGCTGATAGGTCTAACAGCAAGAGAACAACACATTATTTATCATCGATTGATTTCAGAATATCATTTTGAACAGGTAGAAGGGCTGTTGCACAACTATGTTTCTTGTAAGCAGACTGAAGACTCAGTCAGATGATTGTCAGACATATAATTCGTGAGACGTCTGGCTGCAACTTTTTCAAGGATGTTACTAAAACTGGTAACGGGGAACAGGGAACTGGGAGCGAAGAACGAGGAACGGTGAACGGGGAGTGGGGAACGGGGAACGGGGAACGGGAAACGGGAAACGGGAAACGAGGAACGGGGAACGGGGAACGGGGAACTTTACTTCGCCATTTTGAATTCTCAGGCGGGTTACCGCTGTACACCCGTTCCCCGTTCCCTTTCCCCGTTCCCTGCTCCTCGCTTCCCGTTCCCCGTTCCCCGTTGCCCGTTCTCCGTTCCCCGTTCCCCTTTCCCCGTTCCTCGTTATCATTTTTAGTAACATCCGTCTGGGGACGGTTTCTTCAGCAGAGGAGACAACACTGCATTTTTGTTGTGGAACTTGGCATTGAAGCTGAATTAAATGAAAGGTTTACGACATTTTTAATAATAGGTAGTAGATCTTCAATACAGTAACGTAAAAGAGAAGGCGGTACAGGATCAAGAGAACACGATTTGGCAGCAAAGACCAGAAAGTCCATCCTCTGTGGTGCGAGAAAATTCGCTTAGTTCACATGCAATTATGGCGTTGTCAAACAATGGAGAAGCAGGAGCATCAGTAATAGATAGCGTATCCAGTTGATAAAAGGCCACTAAAAATAGTACTAATAAACGGCGTCAGTGTGACGGTGTTACCGGACAGCGGGGCTACAGTCAGTGCCATGGATGAGGCAACCTTTAGGAGATACGGCCTAGAAGAGAAAGTAAGATAAAAAAATCAAGATGCCAGATAAAGCCGTATGGGGCAGTCAAGGAGGCAAACTTCTTACCCGTACTGAGCAGCTTTGAGGCGATCACAGAATCTAAGACCAAAATGAAGGTGGTCACCTGGCAGCTCATAAAGAGAGATACCCAGACAGCACCGTTGCTGAGTTATGAGGACGGAAAGGACCTGGAAATGATACTTGCGAGCAATGCAATTTCAGAAGAGGCCAAACAATCAGAAGGCGTGAGCCACGTCAAAGAACTTTTGGAAGAATACAAAGATCGATTCGAAGGAATTGGGAAGCTAACAGACATCCTGGTTGATTTAAATGTTGACCCTGAATGTAAACCCGTCGCACAGCCACCACGCTGACAACCATTTAGCGTACGGGAGAAAATGGAAAAAGAAATACAACACCTTCTGGACCAAAACATCATTGAAAAAGTTAACTAGCCAATGGGATGGGTATCACCACCAGTGGTCACTCCCAAGAAGGATCAGAGCCAGATTCGCCTGGACGTAGATATGCGCGTGGCAAACCAAGCAATACCCTGCAGACACACCCAACAACACCCCACGATAGCCGACGTTGTCAACGAGCTAAGCGGGTCCACTGTATTCTCACACTTGGATATGTCCAAGGGATACCACCAACTAGAGCTCAAGGAGAGTTCGAGAAATGCAACGAACTTCTCGACGCACATCGGTTTATACCGATACAAGAGGCTAAACTATGGTACGCGGTCCGCCGCCGAGATATTCCAGGAGACCATCAGAGAGGAGTTGACACGAGGCCTCAAAGGTGTCTTCAACATTAGCGATGACACCATTGTCCATGGGCGTGACGAAAAGGAACATGACTCAAACCTGGAGGCGCTCCTAAAGAAAAGTCGCGAAAAGAATGTCACGTTCAATAAAGGAAAATGCGAATTCAACAAAGAACGCGTGGTCTATTATGGCTTGATGTTCTCAAAGAAAGGAGTATCCCTAGACCCTTGCAAGGTACGGGCTATCAAGAAGGTGGGCCGACCAAAGAATGTAGCGGAACTTAACTCGTTTCTGTGCAAAGTTAGATATAGCTCACGGTTTATGGAGGCCAACAAGTATCAGAAAGCAGTCTGCAAACTCGGGGAACTACTAAATGTAAAATTTGAATGGATGCAAGAGCACACAGAGGCATTTGAACAACTGAAGAACATGCTCAGAAGTGACACGGTACAAGCCTACATGACCCCCAAGCGGAACACGGACTCCACGTGGACGGATGTCCGACGGGACTGGCAGCCACTCTCACTCAGAGAAAGCCGGGAGAATAAGTGTGGCAAGTTGTGCAGTACGCTGGTCGCAGTCTCACCGATACTGAAAAACGGTGTAGCCAGATCGAACTAGAAGCCTGAGCGGGTGATTTGGTAGCAAAAAGTTCCATCTACTCCTGTATGGAACACCGTTTAAGATGGTGACGGACCACAAACCTCTAGAAAGTGTATTCAACAAGCCCACACATGAAACGTCCATCAGGGTGCAGAGGATCGTGAACAGGATGTTGGATTACGACTTTGTCGTGGAATATAGGTCTGGAAAGGAAAGCACATCGGATTACACATCACGATACCCTATGCCACACCAGACGTGCACCAAGCCCGAACTCAAAACCATCAAGGAAGTGAAACAATACGTGAACCACGTTAGAACGAACAACACGCCAAACGCAGTCACTAAGGAGCAAGTGCAGAAAGCCATCGACGAAGATCCTACACTACTGGCTTTAAAGGGGTGCATCTACCAAGGCTGGATTAACGCAAAGGCTGAGAACTTACAGGCGTACAAGCATGTTTTCAGTGAACTCGCTGTAGTCGACGGGATAGTAGTGAGAGGGGACAGAATTGTCGCACCCGAAACACTCAGACAGAGGATGGTCGAGATTGCGCACGAGGGGCACCAAGGACAGGTACGGACAAAACAGCTGCCGAGGGCACACGTGTGGTTCCCGGGGATGGACTCTCTGCGTGACAAGTCTGTATCCACATGCGTTTACTGCCAATCCAACACACCTGACGTACACCGAGAACCTCTGAAAATGACGGAGCTACCAGAGGCACCATGGAGGAAGGTCAGTGTGGACTTCTGCGGACCTCTGGCAAACGGAGACCTCGCCCTCATGTTTCACTGCCAATACTCCAGATACTCGGTGGTTGAGTTTGTGGGATCCACCAGTGAAAAAGCAACCATCCCTGTGTTCAGAAGGGTATTCGATACCTACGAATTACCGGAAGTGGATAAATTGGATAACATCTCACCATTTAACAGCCACAAGTTTCAAGAATACGCGCGAGAGGAAGGCCTCAAGCATCGAAAAGTGACCCTGGATGGCCGGAAGCCAACAGCGATGTAGAAAGGTGTATGCAGAGAATTAACAAAACAGCAAGAATCGCCACATTACAGGGCAGACCGCTACGTAACGAGGTGCGTAGGGGGACCAGAGCATACAGAGCAACTGTACACCCAACCACTGGAGCTAGCCCGAATAAACTTATGGCGGGAACTGTAATATTATAGGAAGAGGCAGGACGAGACAAATATAAATGTCAA
Source organism: Stylophora pistillata (assembly GCF_964205215.1). Lineage (NCBI taxonomy): Eukaryota > Metazoa > Cnidaria > Anthozoa > Scleractinia > Pocilloporidae > Stylophora > Stylophora pistillata. Next base: position 10,493,694 of record NC_142529.1, read on the forward strand.
CAGAACGACATTTTTTAATCAAGATGGTGGATCTCTCCTCATGTGCTAGTTAGTGTACTTCCCCGTACAACCTCTCTACTTTGTTGTCTGGCTTCTGCCTGTCTACTAATTTGAACTGCTTCTTTCAATGTTAGCTTCAATTTAGATTGAAGTCGATCAAAAAGTGCATCGTCTAACACTCCGACAATTATTCTATCACGAATAAGTTCATTTTTTAGTAAACCATACTCACAGTCATCCGCGAGTCTGTATAGGTCTTGTATAAACGAATCCACAGGTTCTCCCGGTTTATGGACTCTTTTATTGAATTTGGCGCGCTCAACCAGCACGTTGCGACGGATTTCATAGTGCTCGTTAAGGGCTGTTTTCACCTGCTCGTACGAAGCTTGTTCTTCATCGATATTTAGGGTTTTAAGAATAATTTTTAGAGTAGAGTTCCGACTTGCTCGATGTCTGGTTTATGTTTGAGGCCAGATTCAATCCGATATCTTTCGAAACGAGGAAACCATTTCGAACAAAGTTCAGCTTGTTGTGGTGAATTTGCTCCGCTGAATTTTTCCGGGGGAGGGAGATTATTCGCCGTTTGAGCTTGAAGTGGAAGTAGTCCAGCACTAGAATCTTCTGTAGCAGGCATTATGTAGGGTGGAAAACTCCCAGAACCGAGAAGACGACCTGAGCAACCAGACGACGCTACGGTCCGTAAGCGTGACCGAGCACAAAAGGAGAAAATGAAGAGATATGCCGATAAAAGAGGACACACCGCTGCGATGAGGATAAAAGTGGGAGACACAGGCTTATGCAAGCAAGAAAGGAAGAACAGCCTGACGCCTCTATTCGACCCGGTCCCGATAGTGGTCATTTGCATCAAAAGAGACATGATCACCACTAAGAACTACCAGAAAATTCGGACCAAGAACTACGCGGATTGGAAGTTACTTAATTAAAAACGGGTGCAGGCAACCAGCCTCACTTGACGACGCAGACGATGAGGATACCTTTCATCCGGACAAAGCCGTAGCGGGGGACCGCCTACAAGGCGCAGAGCGGCCCAATGATAGCGACGACACAGAACAAAGATGGGCGATACGCGACCGGCCCTGGAGAAAAACCATGTCTACCAAGGTCACCAAGTACAAAGACTTTATTAGTGACCAAGATCACTCGTTACTAATGTAAGGGGGAGAGGGATGTAATGGCATGACTGCCTAAGGTAAAGGTGTGCATGTTTTGTATTGCATGTTACGCGGCACGGTACATAAGTGCAATGTCAGCCCGAGTCGACATCACTCCGAGGAGCACATGACATTAAACGCTCGGCCCTAAACGTACTTTCTTTAAGGCAAACAAGATCTTTGTAGTTGTGAAAGCTAAAACGTGGTACATTTTCTGTACATATTTTTTTGTTGACTGCTTGGGAAGATTTTGGGTGAGGGGGGGAGGTGGGAGGGTCCAACCTGAAGTACTCAGTATTGGGGCTATGGATCTATTTTGCAGCTGCACACTTTGAAAGAGACAGGGATTTTTAACCTGATATTTACAGAACAGAGTTGCATATTTTCTACGTGACTGTGGTCATTAGAGTAGGATGAGGACAGCTTTATCAGGTGGCAGCTATATTGAGTCCCTAGAAATGTAACTTTCTTATTGTACATTCAGCTTTGCTGTGAACAAGTAGGAAGTGCAAAAACAGTACTTTATTCCCCAAGACTCAAAATGGCCACATTGGGAGAAAGGTCTATGGCTGCTCTCTTTACCTAGTACCAGGTGATATACAGAGGCCTGGGAACTAGACAAGAACATTCTTATTGGAAACCACCTCATTCTCTTTCTTAAAATTGTTTTTTCATCACATTCTGACCAAATGGAGTTGCCATAGGCGGCCTGGCTTCAAATCACTTTGAATCAAACCACCTGATACATACTGGTGTCAAAAATAAAATTATTTAGTTCTTCTTAACCAAGCAGGAGGTCTGTATGGGAGAATCTTGACTGAGGTCGCCAGTTCAGACTGAATTCAGTGAGGTCTGTACCAGCGATTGAGGTCAAGACTCTCCCATACAGACCGACCTAGCTCGGTTAATAAGATGTTTATTACATAGCTGTGTCTTATATGCCAATTTTTTACACTCTTTGTACCTTTTTTTTCTAGACCGGTCTAGATGCCGGTCTAGATGGGAAAATCTAGGCTGCTTTCAATATTGATTTCAGCCAATCAAATTTGTGAATTCGGTAGTTTCCAGTCCTTGTGAGACACAGCCATATAAGAATATACTGATAATATGCTGAGTGTATATTATTAGAACAAAAAATATCAGTCCACTATCATCTTAAAAAAAAAATGTTCCAGATACTAGTGTCAGTTATCTGTTTCGAACACCTTTTGAATGATGCATTCTTCAGTTTATATAAACAAAGATTGCATTGGATTTAAGATCTGTTCACCAAGTAAGAAAACTAAAGATTATGGTCAAAATCAACCACACTAAACAGCATGCCTGAGAATCATACCTGAGAGAGTGGAGAAATTTAAGGATTTACAAGAAAAATAAAACAGATTAGTGAGTTAAAAGAAAAAGGTTGCTCTCTTATTTTCTGAAACTGGATTCTGTCTATATAGAATACTATTTTCATTAAAATGAAGCCCTAAGTTTTTTTTCTCTACAGATGACAGTTTATTAGCTGTTAGCCATCATTTTCAGTGGTGATGATATTCTCCTGAGTTGTTTGTTGTTATATATCGAGGGTTTTATTGGGAGTTTTATGGTGGAAAGCAAGGTTTATCGATACACCATGCCTAGCCAATACTAAAACATTTAATTCTTGTGTCAAAACTGATTCACAATCTGCAGTTGGGCTTGCAAAACACTGTCCCATTCCAATGACCTCCATAACAAACTATTCTCACAAGATGAATAATTGAACATAATTATAATTTTACAAAAACAAATTTAAGAACCTGCAAATTATTATACACATACCATAAATTGATGTCTTAAAAAAGTAAATAGGAAAATGTATTGATCAACACTAATTATGTTCCACTCCTTCTGTCACCTTAAGATGACTTCACCAAGCAACTTCAAAGTGGCTGTGGATAATTGTATCTCTGCTTAAGTTTAAGCTCTACCAATTTCTTTTTATTTTAGAATTAGTGAGTCGAAATTACTTATTACTTTAGCTATGCATACATATTTATTCATTCTTATCTTTGCACTTTGCACTGGAATTTGCTGTATGTCCTCATAGGATTTTGCAAATAAATTATGTAGATCGATGTAGATGTAACTTGCCACTAAAAAGAGCTGGTCATTACATGAGGTGCGTGTAGGAATTTATATATTAATATACATTCATATAAAACGTAATGTCTGTAATTGAGCCAAGGCCCATTCACCTGGAGCTTATGCTGGTTTCCATTGCATAAAGCAACTAAGGGTGTTACTTCTCCCCCCTGGATGGGATGCCAGTTCATTGCAAGGATATCCCTTGACAGTATTTCATCTGCTACCCTGACTAGTTGCTGATATCTAATCACACCCCGGGGAGGAGAAAGTCACTGTAAAGGTAAAGTGTTTTGTTCAAGAAGACAACACAATTAGCTGACCAGGTTTCCTGACTCTTGAGTCTGGCACACTGACCATAAGGCTACTACCTCTATTATTTAATTATATATATAACATGACACTGATTATCTGAAAAGGAATGCACAGTGAGTTAAAAATCTTTAAAAAATGCTTGTTCTAGTATACAAATGTATGTCACGAGTGAACACGTTCTTTTATGTTCCTTGTCTGTACCAAAGGTGAGCAAGACCTTGAGGATTGTAAAATTGTCACCAGTCAATAAACTGCCAGTGAAAAGTATTGGTAATTAAGAGAAGTTGAAAATTTGTGTATTTTCAAGACTTGGTGAATCTAATTAAACATCAAAAATTACAAAGAAGTTTCCTAAATGACAATCCTTCGGTCCACACCGGAACATTTAACATTCATTGCTCGAATTTTTTTCAACTAATTAATAAATTATCAGGCCTAAAGTTAAGTTAATTTAGTGTACTATACAATAATAAATCGTTGTGGGGATAAAATCTAATTAGTAAAACCTTACATTGGGCCTTTAGTTTGTTTGGCCATCATACAAAACAAGGAGGTGGATTTTCTTCATCTTGCTGAAAACCATCTCTTGAGGAATTTTCTTCCCGTAGCATCCCTTTCTCGTGTGCTGTATTACAATTTTCATAATAAAACGAGGAATTCCGTGATCCAGTTCCGCTGTCCCAATGTTTCCCGTGCGATTTTTCGCTCCGATCATTTCCATTAATGTCCTCGTCTTCCTCGTAACTGTCCAGTAAATCTGTTTCTCTGGGAACGCCGTTCTCTGATATTTTACCCGAGCTATCGTCAGGGTCTTCTATTATACTCAAACAACTCAAAATACTCTCAAATGCCTCGCGGTGCTTGCAGATCTCGTCCAAAACTCTGGAACGATTCTTCAGGTGTTCTAGGGAAGCTTCACGGGAATTACTCTCTCGAACGAGCCTCTCTATGACTGCTTCTGAAGATTTAAGTTTCTGTTTTAGTTCTTGTATCTCTTCATCTTTTTGTTTCATTGTTTGATTCATTCGTAGCGGAAGAACCCTCAAGTTCTCGGCATGTACTTCATTTTGTTTTTTTAGAGCTTCAGAGAGTTCTTTTACTTGCTCTTCCAGCTCATGAACACGGCTCACCAAACCTTGAATGTGATGATTTGCTTCTTTGATGGCAACAGGGGAGAGCGACATATTCGAGCAAAGGAGAACCTAACACAACATATTACAATCATGTACTGCCAGTGACAATATCCTCAGGGTGGGGACGGAGAGGGAATTTAATGACTTTACCAAAACGCTTCTTTATGGCTGGGGAAAAAATTCCAACAAAAATCAACTTCAAAATTATCGTTTTTTCCTAGTATTCATAGTGAATATTGCAGATAACCAGCCTGAAGGTAAAACTGAATGAGGTTTTAAAAGTGCCAACTGCACTCTCTCCCCCCTCTCCCGTTTTTTTCTTTTTATTGGCAGCGGTTTATCGCATGGAACCAAACACGAGGCCAATATGGCGGCCGGACAAACGTTTGCTAGTAAGAACCTAAACGATTTTGAATCTGTTTTGGATTCTGTTCATCGACAAGCAAGTAAATTTTTCACTGGAATGTAAGTACTTGTTAGAGGACTGATTAACTCTTCGATTGCGACCGAGCAACGGTTCGTTTTCGGTCGACGAAGTAGCCTTCTTTTAATTTACTAGACTACCGTCCTATTACAAATAATGTAATCTGATCGGCCATGCTACTCGTTATCTATTGCTCAAAAATGTTCTATATTGTCCGCGGGCTCTTTTCAGTAATAGGTCATAGAGGGAGATGACAAAACGCGGAGCCCTACTCCATGGAGTACCCTATAGAGTACCTGGATGGAGTACCCCTAAAAATCATGTATTAGTCAAATAAAATACTTTATGAACGTGGTGAATCGTTTAGATGTACATATCCTGAATTATTTTGAGCTTGTCAGCTCTCCGATTGTCGCAGTTCGATGTAGTACATGAATTGACCGCCATCTTGAATTTAAAATTAAACTGCTAACGACTTCCAACAGAAAGCTTTACTGTAGCTAGCATCCATGAACGTTATCGTTAATAGGTCGACTACCATCTATTTTCATATAATCTTCAAGAGGCCAAAAGGACGGACAACCTTCATTCTGCAACGGGATTTACGTCTTCCAAAATACCTGCATGTTTATGTGTGGCGTCTGTAAGAAGTGTGGCGCTCCATCTAATAATAACACATGATGGCCTCATGGGTTTTTTAATTGTGCGAAATGATGAGGATACAAGCTTACCTTTGTAGGTTGAGACTGAAAATGGTAATCCATATCTTTAAACTGAGCTTCTCCTCACCCATCTATTTGTAGCGCAATAAAACTGAGGTATGCAAACAAACCAAAAAAAAGAAAAAAAAATCAGTGACGGGTCAGCAAATAAATCCGACTGGGGTTGTTGATCTGGGAAATGTAGTAAGGTTAAATATTTTACCTCGTGCAGAAGTCGAAACAGTGGGTTTTGTTCATCACATGGAGTTGTTTGTCTTCTCATCAAAGGACTCATTACACAGCGGTAAAACCAAAATGGACGAACCAGTAAGACTGAGAGCCGTAGTCACCTGTCCCCCAAAAAACTGGATTGTATCAAACTGAGACATTCGGAGAGCTGTTAAGCTCAATATTATTTAGGATATGTACATCTAAATGATTCACCATGTTCATTAAAAAATTTTTTTTGACCACTACATGACTTTTAGGGATAATCCATTAAGGTACTCCATAGGGTACTCCATGGAGTAGGGCTCCGCGTTTTGTCATCTCCCGGTCATAGATGATGTTAAAATTTGGTAGGAACAAAAAGGTGACACATACGACGCAGCAGAGTGTGTCACTGATGTTCATGATGGAACGTATTGGTTTTTATATGGTAAGAGAGAAAAAATCTTTTAATGGTAACGTCATCTGCGCATCTGTCCCTCTAATAGATCAGAAGCAAGAACCGATCAAAATATGCGTATGATCGAACTTATCAAATAATCTGTGTTAGAACCTGTCTTGTTGTTAAGATTTAATTGACCAGTAAATAAACACCAAAACATATTAAGACAATGTACTATTGAAATAATTTTGCCTGTTCAAATATCATATGATAGAAAGTGTGAGCATATAATCTAACTGTTTAATAGATCTGCCCTTATTTTTATACTGGGAGGCCTCATGGTTACTGCACCCAACTCCAGACTGAGTGGTCCAGGTTTGGGCCCTGGCTGGGGACATTGTGTTGAGTTCTTAGGCAAGACACTTTACTCTCACAGTGCCCCTCTTCATCCAGGTGTTTAAATGGGTACCGGCAAATTTAATGCTGGGAGTAACCCTGCGATGGACTAGCATCCCATCCAGGGGGGAGTAGAAATACTCCTAGTCACTTCATGTTAAGGAAACTGGAGTTAAGTGCCAGCCTGATGGGTCATTTGGCTTATAGGCATAATATAGTTTACCTTTTAGTTTTATGTTGTTAACTGTTGACACATCAGTGATATTTACTCATAAAATATGTTTTTTTTTTTAAGGCAAGTGGGGTCTGGTATGTCATATTCTATTGAAGATGCCAAAAGTAAGTTTAAAATCATTTCTTTACAAATGGGCAGATGTTGTGAACATGAAAGTGTAAAGTAGCACTAACCTTGCTTTGTTAAACTGTCACGTTACATAATTAATTTTTTTTTTTTTCAAAAGAGCTGATGATATAAATTAGCTGTTCTAGAGAGTTTCTAAAGCTGTTGGTTTGAGTTGTAGCTCTTTGTCAGAGTGGATGATGAAGGGCTAACCAAGGTTGTGCTCTAAGGAAAATTGAATGGAGCCCAGTGTTCTGAAACTGTGAAGTCCAGGTGCCCACCATGTGCTTTGTATGAAAAAACTAAAATTCCTGAGTTGCCTGAGAGCAAAAGTGAGGCACCAGACACCACTGGGCGCTGCTAGATCACAGGAAGGTCACCTTTTGAAACCACACTGTTTTCTAGTGCACCATGCACTCCCCCACTTCCCTTACAGTTCACAGTTTTTTTGTTAGGATTTGTAAAATCAAGATAGAATTCACTTTACATGTCAACCTCTTAGAGAGACTAGCAACTGATTTATCCTTATAATATCCCTACTGAATCGAAGATTACGGGCATGAGAATAAAAGAAATTAATGCTAAGGAAAGAGGTTCTTGATCATTCCACAAATTCTCCTTGTCAGTAACCAAAGGAAATTTATAGAGAATAGTATGGGATACATGCCTCTTGGTTAGTGCGCTTGACTCCGGATCGAGTGGTCCAGGTTCGTGCCCCGGCCGGGACATTGTGTTGTGTTCTTAGGCAAGACACGTTATTCTCACAGTGCCTCTCTTCACCCAGGTGTATAAATGGGTACCGGCAAATTTAATGCTGGGGGTAATCCTGCGATGGACTACCATCCCATCCAGGGGGGAGTAGAAATACTCCTAGTCGCTTCATGCTACAGAAACCGGAGTTAAGCACCGGCCTAATGGGCCACTAGGCTTGTAAACAGTATGGGATACATAAAAACCCTGCTTTTTTAGGCAAGGTAAGCGATGATGTGTAACCATGTACAATGTAACATCAGTTTACATATTCTTCATACTGTTCTCTTATGTTTCCCAAGGTGCTGACAGGGGTCTTATGGTAGGGAGAAATAAGATGATCATAGTCACTCCCAAAGGGTCAATGGGTTAATAATGAAGTTTTTGGCTTTTTCAATCAGCGGATTTGGATGGCTTGTCAAAGCTGACCGACACCCTACATGAAAAGCTTTTGTCGTCAGGTGTCAACGCCATTCCATTAGACTCTGAAATGTTACAACTTGATTATCACGCAACAGTTAGAAAAGGACAAGAAGAAGCTGACCTTAACAGGATTACGTTACAGAGAGTACAAACAAACTGTGCTGCATTGAATAAAGCAATGAATATACCAAGGAAATCATAATTCAAGGAAAAGTTTTTATACACTCGAGGATTGTTTTGGTGGATCAAGAAAAATGGTTTAAAACAATCACTGCCAAGATCTTGATAGTACTTCTCCTTTCTGTCCTCTTTACATTTCTTACAATGTTAGTTGTGAGAATTTTGAGTTAAATCAGATAACATCCCCCAGTTGCTTTTTTTCTTTATTTTCTTTCCTTGTGTTCTCGACAGCATTTTAATATTGTAATATTGTAGGAAGAAATTACTTCTTGGCCTCTTTTGAGAGTGAAAAGGGTTATGGAAGTTGCTGTTGAGGAAAATTAGATGCAGGGCTCGACACTAACAGTAGCCCACTAGCCACAGACTAGTAGAAATTCAGTTTTGGTTAGTGGTTTTTGGTTTCCACTAGCCAGATTGGCTAGTAAAAAAACTGACATTGTCGTAGCATCTAAAGTGTCACCATCCACTTGGCTAGTAAGTTGAAAAGTTAGTGTTGAGCCCTGAGATGGTCTCCTCAGCTGCATTCCAATTTTGCGGCTGAAGTTTGTGGGTTGCACACAGTGGTTGACATTCATGGTTGATCGCTATATGCTATTTAGGAAAGTGATAGTTTTCTTCAGAGATTTTTTGTAGTCAGAAATAAAAATACCAGGGGAACAAAAGTTGAAGATTGTTTCAGATCAAGGTACTGCTTTGTCAAGTTAAAATAGCTAGCCTTTCAGAAACAGGTAGCTAGGGAAAATACTAGCCACCTGTTATTTTAGAGAACACCGAAAAGCTCTAATGGCACAGTGACAATGACCAGATTGCTATAGTGAAGTTGAAACTAAACATAAGACAAAGTCTGTGTTATTGTTTTTCTCTACAGAAAAGTCTGATTGGAAATGTTGTGACATAAGTCTAAGAGTAATTTCTTCAATCTGAAGAGTCTGATACCTATTACAGATAACTGTCAGCAAGGATGATGGAAGAACTCTTCTCATCATTCATAGAACACATTGAAAACACTGCCATAAAGGACTTACAGGCACCATTGAACCCTTAGAGTGTTCTAACTCCACTCCCCCTTCTCTGTTCATTGCAAGGGGAGGGGGGGAGGGGAGGCTGGAGATCTCAATGGCATCAAAATTTATTTACTTTTAAACCTTTCTTGCTCAAGTGTCCCAAGATTTTTTTCGGGGATTGTAGCATATTACTGCTCAATATTTAGTGTCTTAACTTAACCAAAAGGATGAACTCTCTGTTCATTTCTAACACTGCCATGATTAGGGATAAATTAAGAGATAAAGAAAGTCAAACACAAAGCAATTGGTGAAATTATGGCAAGCCGATTGTAGCAATATTCAATAAAGGAATATTTCAATTCAAAGAGCCTATTTTAGTTCAATTCAACGAATAAATTTTGGTTCAATACGGTATTTTTTGGTTCAGCATCCGATTTTGCATTCAATGCGATTGCTTCTTCAATTCAACAGCACATTTTGCGTTCAACATTTTCCATTTCGTTCAAAGCGATTTATTTTCGTTCAAAGATTCATTGCACAGCGGTTGACCGAAACAAATTCGTCCCCAGTCTTCATAGAATTCTCACTGGCCTTTATAGCCCGCCATTTTGAAAAACAACGAGCACTTGTCTTGCCTTCATGATTCATAATAATGTCTTTACAATCAGATTTTAATGCTGACGAGGACCTATCAACATTTCTTCACACAGTTCTGGACAAAGCAGAACAGTCTTTACATGAAAACTGCTCCTCAGATAGCTTGCAAACGCAGACGGTTGTCGATCAAACGATTAGCTTGCTTCGAACCTTGGCTGAAAATGATAATGACTTCCAGGATACATGGAGCTCCCTTGCAAGTGCTTTTTATGATGTTTTCCAATGCTTGCAGGAGAGAAATTTAGATCTAAACAACAGGCCAACTTCTGTTGCTCAAGTGTTAGTTGCCTCTATGTACACAGGAAGAGCTGGACGTCCATCATTTAAAATTCCACAAGAAATGCTAGAGGACCTTAGAGGTTTCGGTTTTTCGTGGCAGAAAATAGCGGATATATTGGGGGTGTCGTGATGGACTATCTACAGGAGAGTTCAAGAGTATGGTCTAAAATCTATGAGTGATTTCAGCTTGATGTCTGATGGAGAGTTAGATAACATAGTATCAGAATACATGAATCAACATGGCAAAACAACAGGGCAGTCATACATTACTGGGTACTTGAGGTCAAAAGGTTTGAGAGTACAAAGGAGTAGAGTACGTGAGAGTATGGCAAGGCTAGATCCTGAAAATGCAGCATTGCGCTGGGGTGCAGTTGTAACACGAAGGACTTACCTCGTGCCTTGGCCTAATTCCTTATGGCACCTTGATGGGCACCACTCTCTCATTCGCTGGGGGCTAGTTGTTCATGGCTGCATAGATGGCTTTTCTAGACGAATAATGTTTCTTCATTGCAGTCCAAACAACCTATCAGAAACTGTACTATCCCTTTTTTTAGATGCTGTTGAGAAAGATGGACTGTGGCCTTCCCGCATTCGTGTTGACAGGGGGGTCGAAAACGTTTTGGTTTGCGATGCCATAGTAGATGCAAGAGGGGCAGGTAGGGGCAGCTTCATTGCTGGGCCTTCCACCCACAACCAAAGAATAGAACGGCTGTGGAGGGATGTGTTTCGTTGCGTTATGCACTATTTTTATTATCTGTTCTATGCTTTAGAGGATTCTGGGAATTTAAACATTGAAGATCCTACGAACATGTTTGCACTGCATTTTGTATTTCTTCCAAGACTTAATAAAGCACTTCATGAGTACCAGGAAACCTTCAATCATCATGGTATCAGAACTTCTAACAGTTGGTCTCCATATCAAATGTGGATGAATGGAATGCTTCATGATGATAATCCGCTATCACATGGTGGCCTTGATGAAGACCCAGATGACCTGGTATTCTATGGCCATTACCCACAGGGACCTTCCCCATTTGATGACAGTGATAATAATGTCACAATATCTCCAATCAAGATACACAAACAGGATGAGGTTTTGCAGATTCTTCAACAGGAAATAGATCCATTGAAACCCTCTACAGACATGGGTATAGACATTTACATTGATGCCTTGGACCTGGTAAACCAAGTTCTACACATGTAATAAACTGTTTTCCTGTGAGATTGCACAGCATATTATCAGATTTTTAACTAAAATGGGATGTACAGGGCCAGAGTAGGATAAAACCAGAAAAATTGGGCATGATAATGGTGTTATTATTCATGTCAATGATAGCACAAAATCTTGACAAAAATTGCGTATTCCAATTGTGAAGCCATTTTTTAATATGACACACACTACTCTGGAGTGACTGTAGTGTTATTAAGCCTGGCGTTCACTATGATGCAAGCATAAGTGAATGAAAGCAAAGAAAAATGTATCCTGTGAGACTTCATGGGACAAAAGGATGGTGTTTTTCTTTGTTGCTAATGATAACAATAATAATCATCATCATCGTTCCCTCAAGATTACTTTCCCTATTGACTTTGCCTATGCTAAGCGTTATGTGGATGTCTTATGTTTATGTCTATCTTATGTCACATGCTTGACTTCATTCCTTTGTGCCCTCCTTAGTATTCTGTTATTCTTATCCTTCCAACGTAGAATTTGGCCATTTGCCCTGATGAAGGGCAAGTTGCTCAAAAGCTAGGCTTAATGTAGGAGTAAATGCTGATGAAACAAAACAAATTAAAATCAGAGCGAGCACTATACCCACCTAAACTAGTACTTCTATAGTCTTGCAGTCATTGATCCAATTGTCTTTACTTTTGCAGTAATGCAGTTCTTGACCACATATTTTTTGTACAGTAACTGAGACAACAGTAGATGCATAATTGACAATATTACCATGTATTTAAGCCATCTTTATTAATCACATGTACCACAGAATAAAAACACCAATAAAAGTCTATTTTTTTGAATTTTTCAAAGTGCTCCCACTCAACCAATGAGCATAATGTAGTACTAAATAGTTTTAGTTCCTAATAAATCTTTTGTTTTCTTCTAATTATCAATACTTAGTAAAATAGTGCTGTTTGTTTCATTGGCTTAATGCAAGCACTTTATGAAAGGGAGTAAAATAAAAAGCAAGAAGCACTTTTTTGAATATCATAGACGTCATTATATAAAGTTCTTCACAACATGATGAAATAAAGTGTATATTAAAAGAACAAATATCGAATTTAAATACATGGAGAAACACAAACTCGGGAAAAATCTGACTCCCAGATGGGATTTGAACCCGACCCTCCATGATCTAGTCGGATGCTCTAACCACTACCGGAGACTCAATAGTGAGCAAGGGCCAGTCTGTGGGTCTTACATGGCAACACAGCCAAGTTCTGACTGGCACATGTGAACTCACTAACAGCATGCTGTCACATTAAAGGAGCACAGTCACGGCTAAACAGTTTGAAAAGTTTGCAATCCGTGTTAGTCTTCTATATTTAACCATCCTTGTTCCTTTGTGGTATATTATTGTCTTGGTGGTGTTTTTCTATCTTAAGTTTGTGAAGTCTTATTTTTCAGGTTTCCTTGAGTTAAACGGTAATTTTGCTAATGGCCAACATAACTCAAAATACTGTGACTGAGCTCCTTTCATGTATGAATTCACTAACAACATCACAGTGTCACATTGAGGCATATCTAAATGTGACCACTCCACCTCCAAAGTGATTTTTTTCCGAGTTTGAGTTTCTCCATGAAATAATATGTACATGTACATTGTATATTGAAATTCTTAAACTGTAACAATTTCTTCAGTGATAAACCTATTATCTTCAATGTATATCTGACTGTATTCGCAGAGCATGTCCGCAGTTGACTCTAGGACAGTCCCAGTGGCCAGGAGTGTTCTGACCACCCTGTGGCTAGGAGAATCCCCCCCACGCAAGCACGTGACAGGGGTGTCTCTAGCCGGGGGCCATGTCAACAAAGAACATTCAAGCAAGCTAAAACAACTCAAGAAACTCATTATTTGTCACTCAAATGGCCAAGTCTAAATAAGAGGAGGTGTCCGTATGAGACACCCTCCCCTGCCCCCCCTGCAAGCCACCAGCAGATAGTCCATGGACTGGGCCATTCACCTGAGCCAGCCGTGACGACAACCTGCAGGCATATTCTTGCGAATATGGTCAGATATATATAATATATTAATAGTCCTTTGTAATGAATATCACAATACCTTGTTCTATGCTCTTGACATCTATAGTACTATTTTTAAAATTGGCATTTTTTAATATTTGTATTAATTATTGTGCAGAACATTTGCTGTTGCCAACAACCAAAACCAAACAGAAATAATAACTATGATCCAGACATAAAATCTGCTATTTACTTAGTGCCAAAAAATGTGTTAAGAAATGCCATATCATATAAAGAGAAAAGCACTTCAGTGGCAGGTAGCTGTACATTCAGTGCTGGCCTTGGCAACCTGAGACAGCCAATACAGGTGTTTGCAGAGGGCAAAAAAGAATCTTGCACCTCATGGAATTGAATGCTAGGATGAATGTGGAAACCAAGAACAGGTTCCTCATCTGTGCCAGTCACAAATGTTAAGATGCTTGATAATGACAATCCATGTCTTCTTCCGCCTGAAAAGAAATTGCAGCATACATTTATTTTTGCAATAGACATTGTTCACAGACAAACTTTAGTGGGGTAAAAAGAATCACACACTTTCTCTGTATTGATGTTGTCATGAATGTTGGGTTTAATATACTTACTTGCTACTTCCCTCATGTATTTTACAAATGCTGCATACACTTTGTTCTCTAGGGAACGACTGTTTGACCCTTCAGGACTAAATTCAGGCTTAAGCAAATGTACCAGCTGCTTCACTGTTAACATGTGGTCTGGGTTTCGTCTCAACAAGTGCAAGAACATTGGTAACTGACATCCAATCTGTGAAAATGTGAATAACCTCATTTAACACATGTATTACTTCATGGTGTCTTTAGAAACGGAGATTTAAAATAATCGAGAGTCCTACATGTACCTCACTTCAAAAATGAGCTTACGCTATCTTAAGGTCAGATTCTGTAAGGGAATAAATATCTACTGCTTTTTACCAAAAAGGACTAAATGTATAGTTTCAAATACAACACATCAAGATTGAAGTTTGGTTTAGCTAGGGAAGTTTTGAATGAGTTACAGTCATTCAAATTAATTTCATAAAGAAGTTTGTAGCATATGCATGTATCAAGAACAAGCCAGGATGGCTGCAGGCCTGGGAATGGACTCTTTTAGGGACTGGCCTGTATTTTGAGATTTGGAGCCAGCTTATTGTTCCTGGGAAATGAGTTGTATTTTTCAACAGCAAACACTCAAAACAGTATATCAACACCCACCTGGTGTATTCCAAGACATTTGAGACCATTTTGCAAGTGTTGGATGGCTGAATTTGGCTTTGATGAAGTGGAAAATATTTCTTCCAGGATCTCCTCTTCCAAAAAACGAGGCAATTTTCCATTTTGGAGGATACTTAGTCCTGTTATTAGAAAAGGCAGATTTATATAAGCATTCATGGAATGAAAACATGGAAACATGAAAACAGTTACTTGTTGAAGGTATTTTTTTCTCAATTTTAGTTTTTTATTTTTCTTATTTTCTGTGTTATACCTGGAAACTAGCTGGTGATCTTTTTTCACAAAAGCCAAGCATATATAACAATAAAACTTGACTTGACTTGAAGATTATTATATTCTTACCAAGTATTTTACCAACTATCTGGTAATCTTCCGCCAGATGATCTTTCAGTCCTTTCTCAAAATATTTGGCATGTATTTCGGAAAGAACCAGTCTGAAAAATTCTTTTCTTGGGCCGCCTAAATCCTCAGCTTCCTAAAATATAGACAGTAAAAAAGTGATTGTATTTATGCCTATCAAGAGAGGGTTTGCATCAACACTGTATATGGGCTACAGTGCCACGTTTGGTCTGTAAATGAGATTGGAAAAATTGTCAATCATTTTATGCTATGTTGATATAATTGTGTTTCACCAAAATAACACACTTTCAATGCTGGACATAATGTAATTTAAAAATAGTATAAACTAAAAATGTGCAAAAATAACCAGTGGCTTAAGAACCACCAGGCTACAATTTACCATTTAAGCACCCACTGAGAAATTACATGTAGACTGGTTCTCATATGACAGGTTTTACTTATAAGCTTTATTGGGTCATTGTAAAAACTTACATCATGAGTTGAGTCTGAGTACCAAATTTACTGATGCAAGAAAAATGTCTAATTTAGGATTATAATTTTGTACTCAATCTATCTTCTACAGTGATACTTACTGAACATTGTAATAACTTACCAATGAATAGATCACTGATGAAAAAAAAAACATTGTAATAACAACACCATAACAGATATATAAGGACAATACATTTGGTTTGCAAATAAGTCTTTAAGAACCAGTTAAGAACCAGCTCTGCCCACTTTCTCACCACTTTAGCCTGACTTTGAAAACTAGTGGTTCTTTTATGCAGGCTTTTACTGACTTATATACGATGTCTAAAACCATATATCGGAATAACTGAATGTGGTATTTACATACCTCCCCATAAAAATCCACTTGTAGAGTTTTTTGTAAATCTGATAAAGCAACCTCTTTTAGTTCTTCAAATGCCGTTTCGAGAATACTCTTCCTGTTAACTAAGATGTATTGAGTCATTCCTTCTGACACTTCTTCGACTCTTTGCACTTCCAGATTTCGTCCTTTGACAAACTTGTTTTGGATTACTCTTAAGATCTCACTTGGATTAGATATGTTATTTTCTTGACAGTAGGCCACAGCTTCTTCAGCAAGTTTGTCCATTTCCGGACAAACTTGGGAGGTGGGTTGGTTGTTGTCAACTTGGGTGGATTGGCTGTTTTCAACTTGTGAGGTGAATTGGCTGTTGTCTACTACGGTGGATTGGCTTTTGTCAACTTGGGAGGTGGATTGGCTGTTGTTTACTCGGGTGGATTGGCCATTGTCAAGTTGGGAGGTGGATTGGCTGTTGTATACTTGAGTGGATTGGCTATTGCCAAGTCGGGCGGTGGATTGGCTGTTGTCTACTCGGGTGGATTGGCTATTGTCAACTTGGCAGGCAGATTGGCTATTATCAACTTGGGAGGTGGATTGGCTGTTTGATACTCGGATGGACTGGCTGTAATTCACTTGTTCATTCTTGCCCATATATGAAGTTAACAATTCTAAAGGGATTGAAATTACACATTGAAATTATATGTATATTTTAGTAATGCATGTTAACAGGTTAGGGGTTACTTTATATTAATTCACAAGAAAATATGTAACAGGACAGAGTGGAGACTGCATGGAGTTGCAATAAAGGCTGCTGATTGCTGGCATCACTTTCACCAACCAATCCAATGATTGTGAAATATCATGAATATGAAAGGCACTACCTTACATGTAAATAAATCACTGTTTTCTACTTTTTCAAATAAAAAAAAAATAAACTGCATTATTCAGTAATCTCTAGTTTTTATGACATATAATTTGAGTTAGTACACTTTCATAATATAGGACAAAACAGATAAGATTGTACCAAATTCGGGTAAAAGATTTTAGGGGAACAGAAGGAATTAATATTACTAAATCATAAATAATACCACCCCCTCATTACAAAACAGCATACATGTATTTTCTGCTGATTTTTCATTCTCAAACTTATTCGACGACAATATGGCTTACCATCATAACTGCTGTCGTTGTTTTCTAACAGGCATTCAAAGCCTGGTTTGAGCTTGACATAAATGGAACCTTGGCCAGCCACAACTTTCAGCTGCTTGTATGCAAATGAATCGCAGGTCACTGGAATCGACAGCTTTCTTCTAATGGCTCTTAGAAAAACGAAGTCAGAGTCTGTAACAGTAGGGAATTTAACCCTCGTTACTTCGCCTAATTTCCTTCGAATATCCGCCTCAGAAGATTCAGGGGAGAGTTGAATAAGCCCGCGAAGCATGATCTTGTCGTCGGATATCGTCCACTCATCTTCGTCCTCTTCACCTAACGACAGCAACACAAACTCGAACGCTTTCATGTCTTCCTTCTTAGCCTTTTTCCTCTGCCCTTGGTCATTGGCTGTACTGGTAGCTCGTAATCGTTCACGCTTATTCAACCGCTTGCCAAGACCAGATGTACTTGATTGTGACGAGTTTAGCATTGACCTCGCTCTTTGCAACGCTGAAAACAATCTATTTCCACCAGAACTTGAAGTTTCAGGCCTTGATGTCTCAGAGCTAGCATTCTCGTCGTCTAAAATCTTTTTCACAAGCTCTGAAGCTTCTCCGAGGCAAGACGACAACTTCGTAAGAGATGAGCGATCCATTTATAGCAAGAATATCTGACCTGACAACTGCTCGTTGTTTTTCAAAATGGCGCGAAAATGACGGGCTGTAAAAGGCCAGTGAGAATGAAGACTGGGGACGAGTTTTCGGTCAACCGCTGTGCAATGAATCTTTGAACGAAAATAAATCGCTTTGAACGAAATGGAAAATGTTGAACGCAAAATGTGCTGTTGAATTGAAGAAGCAATCGCATTGAATGCAAAATCGGATGCTGAACCAAAAAATACCGTATTGAACCAAAATTTATTCGTTGAATTGAACTAAAATAGGCTCTTTGAATTGAAATATTCCTTTATTGAATATTGCTACAATCGGCTTGCCATATGAAATAGAATTTTTTTTTATTCATTTAGAAAATTTTATTCAAAAATGCTTCAAGAGTTAATTTGTAATATACTTATGCAGTTGTGACTGAGAAACTGTAGCTACATCTATCTTTCTGACTCACAGTAGCTTTTGGACCACATAGCAATAGTAAAATTATTTCAGACTCTAAAATATTATCTGTCTCTCTTTCAAAAATGATTTAAAATCAAACTTTAACTGTAGCCAGTTTTAAGGCCTGCGTGTGAAAAACTTGCACTCATGCATGTGCTCTGAAGATGTGTTGGTAATTTGTACTTGAAACAACCCCAAAGTTTAAGCTTGGGTTTCCTGTAGAGTCACTAAAAAACGATAATAAAATTAATGCTAGTGTCATTTATGTTTTATCCCAGCAGTAGCTCCTGGGTGATGGCAGAGCTCACTAATGCTGTGTAATTATTGTCAATAAAAAACTTTATTACACGACTTGGGAAGTCAGAGGGCCAATAACTAAAATCAACCAATCAAAATGCCCTATTGCCAGTCAATTTTCTCTCAGTATTGGACTGGGCACTGTCCCGAATGGTCCCGAATGATACCACACTTGTGTCCCTTTGAACTTCAGTCATGTAATAAATCTCTTATCAACCAAGCTTGCTCGGGACTGTACTGGAAGAATATCGGCCCTCAGTCTTTTTTGTACGGACCGAGCGCAGCGAGGTCTGTACAGTCAAGACCTCGGGCCGATATTCTCCCAGTACGGCCCTCGCGCTTGGTTAATAAGATATTAAATTAACACAGAGCAGACCATTTTGCAATTAACCCTTATGCCAGGAAGAGTGACAGGCATCTAATTTCTCCATACTATGTCCCCCCTGAATCACACATTGAGGTCAGGAGAATAAAGAAGATGATCACCAACTTAACGCTTGATTGTTAAACAAATTCTCCTTGTCAGCACCTTCGGGAATGTATGAAGAAAAGTATGGAAAATATATCCTCTGAAGTTAGGGTGTAAGAGGTTAATAAGTAAAATTGTAAGCCCTTTGAATTGTCGAAAGGTTAGGAAAGCAGTCACCTCTTAATGAAACAGTGATTCACAGATAAGATGCACAAAGGTTGCATCACAATAGTCACTTACTCAAAGGTGTGGCAATAAAGTACAAATCAGTAAGCTGGTGTCATTCCAACAAAATCATTGACTTTATGACTAAGTCCCAGAAAAGAGCTTTTAGCATTAAAATGATGATGGTCATGGAATTGTTGTTGAAGTTGAAAAGTCATTCATCAGGTAGGTATTATCATGGTCTGCCACTTGTTCATAACCGCGCCAAATGCCTGGACACTGATTTCCTTGGCCATAAGACCACCACACGGCTGCACCAAACACCACTAAAGAAAAAAGCAGGACTACCACGGCACCAACTACACCAGCATGACTGGATTTCTTGCCATCACTGTCATCTTTCTCTTTAACAGCGTCAGCCTTACCAATGTCATCAACATTTTTGGCATCATCATTCTGTAACAGAATTTAAGAATAAATGATTGTAACCACACTATCATGCCATTGTTAACCTTTAACAGGCCATTTAACAGTTGTGTACTTAGTTGCCAAGCCTTTCATACAGAGTGAGGCTGAAGGTGACCTTGTTGTGATAGAGACCTGTATCTAGTTAGCATGATAACAAAGTGATTTACATTTGAAAGGTAGCAAGGTTTGTATCATAACAAGGTCACCCCTAGCCTCACTCCCATTCAAAGGCTTGGCAACCAAGCACACAACTGTAAAATGGACTATTACCATGAGTGACCAAGACTGAGAATCTCCTTACAATATCAATACAATATCAGGCATTCTCCTTGCAATCTGCCATGCAATTCTGATGATGTTAGTTTGGAGAATTTGGTATTGGATCAACTAGTAATTGCCTAATTAATATATATTTTTTTCTTATCACTTGTCTACTTGACATTGTATTGATATTGTAAGGTTAGGAGAAATTCTGTCTTGGTCACTCATGAGGGTTAAAAATTGTTAAAGCAAAACAAGTTCAGATTACTTTCAACCCTCAGTTTAAGAACTTTCTCCAAAGGAAAATGAAGTGGATTCAGTCAGACCTACCTGACTTTCAAAGTCCTCATCAGGAGCCCATCCTCTAACCTGCACTCCAGCCGGTTCTGTCGGCTCTGTCGGCTCTGTAGGTTCTGTTGGCTCGGTTGGTTCTGTCGGTTCTTCAGTTGTTGTAGGAGCTTGTGTGGTTGTTGCTGCTGCAGTTGTAGTCTTCTGTTTTGTTGTCTGCATGGTGGTGCTTGCTGTAGTTGTTGCTGTTTGGGTAGTAGTTTGTTTAGCTGTAGTGGTTTGTGCCCTCTGTGTTGTTGTCTTCTGTTTGGTGGTTGGTGCAGAAGTTGTTGTCTTTGCCATTGTTGTTGGTGTTTGGGTAGTTGTTTGTTTAGCTGTAGTTGTTTTTGCCTTTTGTGTTGTAGTCTTCTGTTTGGTACTTGGTGCAAAAGTTGTTGTCTTTGCCGTAGTCGACACAGAAGCTTGGGTGGTAGTGTCCTTAGCTGTAGTGGATGGAGGAGTTGTAGTCTTTTGTTTTGTAGTTGGCGTACCAGTTGTTGTTGTCTCTGCTGTAGTGGTCACTGTTTTTTGAGTGGTGGTTGCTTTTGCTGTTGTAGAGCGATGAGAAGTTGTCCTTTCTTTAGTAGTTGGGGCTTTTGTTGTTCTCTGAGCTGTTGTTGGAATGGTGCTGGTTTCTTTCGGTGTTGTTGGATGAGTTTTTGATGAAGCTGTAGTTGAGATTGCAGTTGTCAGTTTTCTTGTTGATGACTGAGGATAAGCTCCAGAGGTTGGTACTCCTGTGGTTATGCATCCTGTGCTTGGTTTTCTTGTAACTGGAGGTTGTGTTGATGGATTCGTTGAATTGTACTTAGTACAATTAATATTTCTGTGGTCATGAGTGTAGTGACAAGCTTTGGTACATCTGTCAGCCTATGACAGTACAAAAAAGTTAATATTAACATGCATCATTTGTCTAGGTATGCTGGTGTTGAATCTCTTTCCTAGGTGGATGCTCTCTTGTAGATACATTGCTGAGCACCATAGGTGCAAGCCCAAATCAGACAAGAGGTAAATGAATAGGAAGTGTAGATAGAGAGGACAGGCTATTGTAAAAGGAAAGAGAAAGGGTATGGGAAGGCAAACCCATTTACAAACCTGGCAGATAAACAATAAAGAAAGCCATCCTTTGATGTTTATTTGCACTTAAGCAAGTGCTTCGATCAGCACTTGTTTTCCTAAGAGTCTTTGACAAGAATAGAAGGGATGTTGAGGAGCAATTTGTCTTCTTGGCCACTTTATGAAATTAACAGTTGAAACCAGCTTGTGGCTCTTATAACAACCTTAATATGTAACAGATAAATTCAATATGTACCAAGACAATTTTAAATAGCCCCCCTGACTTTTACCGCAAGATGTAAATGTGCTCCTTTTGTCCACAAGTCATAACTACAATACTCACTATGATCCTGTTGTTATAAGATCCTCCATCAATGTAGCAGGCATTGGAACCAGTCCAACCCCACCAGCAGAGGCAACGGCCATTTGAAAGACACTTTCCAGCACTGTGGTATGTCCCTGTGCCACACAGAGGATCACAGGGGATGGGTGGGTCAGTTGTGTTACCAGGTAAACTGCACACCTTTGGGGTAGGGATACTGGCACATGATGGATTCATATAGTCATGAGTGTAATGACATGCTTCTGTACAATAATCAGCCTGAAAACAAAGGATGCAATTTTCCTGTGATATATTGATCTTTTTACTTTATTAGAATTTGGAGGCGGTGAGTCTATCATTCAACCCAACAAAACAAAGAATGTAACAAAACAGCAAATCAGTTTTTAGTGAACTTAACACCACTGAAGTGTTAATTAGAGAGTCCTTTGGAATTTGACGAGAAATAACTTGGTGATTTTTTTTTTTCATGCGAGGTTTTATAATAACAAACCTGCATAGCTAGTGGTTATGTTGGGAAATGCCTGAGTGGGCTGTGAGGGGAATGAAAAACAAAGAAATAAATTCCAAAAGCTTGCATTTTTAAGACACCAGCTTTCCAACTGAACTACAAAAAGGTGCAATAATTAAGGCAAAGGGCAACCCACATCACTTCAAAACCACAGCTGAATTCAGGCCAACTTTTCCATGAGCACAATTTTGAGGCACCTCTTTTGAACAATTAACTCCCAAGATCTAATCAGTAACCCTTCCAACTGACTGCCAGACATTTCTTTGTACATTGAGCAGGAGAATCTGGTCTTACATCATAATAACACCCTCTAATTGATACTCTTGTCTGCTCTCAACCTGTTTGTATGATATAACATAATGGAATTGTAAGGAGAGCTTAATTATTTTAATTTGCGCAATATAAATATTAAATTATTATTAATTATTAACTATTATTATTATATTCATTAACTTCCAAGATCTGACTGGTAATTCTCCTGGTGGCTGCTACAGATTTCCTTGTAAACTAGTTATGAGAATCTGGTGTTAGAGCACGATAACAACTACCTGGAAAGTTTGATTATTCTCATTTTCTATATGTATTTGCTAGATAAAGTATGGAAACTATAGGGACAAGTTACAAGCTAATCACTTCTAAGAGCTAAGGGTTAAGACAAAAAGTAAAAACGTGTTCTTTGCACATCATAACATAACTAAAATCACATCATGAATATTAATTCAAGAGTACCATAATTCTGTTCTTAAGAGTTCCGGATAAGATGTATTCTGCATTAGGCCCAGTCCATCCCCACCAACACAGACATTTTCCATCACTTTGACAAGTTCCTTGTCCTGGTGTGGCTGTGCATTTGGGGTCACATGACACTGTGGGTGGAGCTTTGATGACAAAGATAAGACAATGGTGGGCACAATATTCATTTGTACATGAAGTATAATGGTTTGTCTCTGTGTGAAGTCACTTTCCACATGGGCTGTGATGTTTTACTGCCTACGTACTGCAAGTCTTATGTGGGCAAAAATTGTTGACTGAGTACCTGTCACCTTATGGACTGTTCTGCTTGACTGTAATTGGCTAGAGGCTGGGCAGAATATTCTCGAGGTGACATGTACCCATTTGACTTCATTCCCTAAAGAAGACTTGCAGTATGCGGTTTATAAGTTGTGATTCACATGGAAAGTGATTGAATTACGGAACAATCAGTCATGCTTTACAAAACAAGTCTATTATAGGAAAGTTCATTACCTGATGAGGGAATTCCACTTTAAATTGTATGTGAAAACTGATATCACATGAATCATAAAGTGATGAGGGCAATATCGTTTTTTTAAGTGCAATTTAATGTGGAATTGAGTGAAAGATGATGGATTTTCCCTGAACCACACATAAATTGAATAAAAATAAAAAATGCAATATTGTTTGTTTTTATCCTGAGCAAGAAAAAGAGAGGTGAGATAATATCACTTAGCCTTGTTTTCAACTCGTAATTCCATGCTTAATACCTCACTTCATGAACCAATCAAAACGCAAGATTTTATTCAATTATGTGATTCTCTCCAGAATACCATTCCATGCCTTTTTTAATTAAATATACATTTTTATTCACCATGAAACTTGTCCAATGCTTCGCACAACATGTTGCCAATTTTTTTCACCAGCACACAGCTTTACTTTCAATTAGAACACAGGTCTGTCATTAAAATATTAAATGCTTTCAGATTACAGCTTAAGTAATTTTTCCCAGTTCTTATTTTATTTTGAAAACATCAAAGTGTGTTGCCTGATCCTTTGATAAATATATCATATTGTACATCTGCCAATTCTTTAGTTGCTTTTGATTGCCAAGATATAAGACCCCTACCTTTAGTACTGCTTCCTGTGCTTGGTTTCCCTGTTGTTGGTTGTGTTGATGGATTTGCTGTAGAAGTTTTTTTAGGATGAGGGGGGGAAGGGATCTTTGCACAAGCTTTATTCCTGTGGCGGGGAGTGTAAAGACACGACCTTGTACAATAGTCAGCCTGAAATTAAAATAAATGATACCATCTGCCTTGATTTGATGGGTAAAATATAATTTGAGCTCTACTATAAGGATCTTCTTTCCAAAGTAACAGGTCATGTAGTGTTCTTTTTAAATTCATATTCCTTACCAGTACACGATTTTTATGAAATCCAGATAATACGTATTCTCCATTAGGCCCAGTCCATCCCCACCAACAAAGGCAGCGTCCACTGCTTTGACAAGTTCCCTGCCCTGGTATTGCTGTGCATCTTGGGTCACATGGTGCAGCTGGTTAATGTAAACGGAAGAAATATCTAATAACCAATCACGTAGCTCCTTTTTCTGCCTTTAAAAGCACACACAACCCACAATTCCCCTATTCGCTCTGACGAAGGGCTAACGCTTGAAACATCAGCTTTTATAATCGTAACGGTGGCCAATTTACCTTTCAACTTTGTTGATATATTCAAATTATTTTGTTACCCCCACCGACGCAGCCCCAAACAGTTTCTTTAGAAACTATCAGCCTTTATTCAGAAGAAATATCTGTCAGATGTTGAAAACCTATTCCTTATAACTAGACTTACACATTGCCAATTGATTTGTACTAGAGAGTAAATTATCCTGTGATCAGATGTTCTTTTTCAGGGTGACACAAAAATTGGCATCCACAAAGTCAGCTTTTGTATAAATATTGGCATCTACAAAGTCAGCTTTTGTATAAAAATTGGCATCCACAAAGTCAGCTTTTGTATAAAAATTGGCATCCACAAAGTCAGCTTTTGTATAAATATTGGCATCCACAAAGTCAGCTTTTGTTTAAAAATTAGCATTCACAAAGTCAGCTTTTGTATAAAACAATGCTTGATTGCCTTTACAGTCTCTACCTCCTTGAAAATGACTTCACAAAGAGTTTAAAATTGAATTGAAATTTTGTAAAAACAGATCTTTTCTGGTTTTTTCTTCATTATCCTATTGATAGTTTATCATCAGACCCACACA
The DNA here is from genome assembly GCF_964205215.1 of Stylophora pistillata. Lineage (NCBI taxonomy): Eukaryota > Metazoa > Cnidaria > Anthozoa > Scleractinia > Pocilloporidae > Stylophora > Stylophora pistillata. The sequence continues at coordinate 10,518,981 of NC_142529.1, forward strand.
TTTCAAATTTTCACTTTCTCAAACTTAAGCAACATTCTTGGATATTCAGGAGTGTTTCCTTATATAGAACTGAAAAAATGGACTTCAGCAAGCTATTATCCAACTTAACCCTTCCCACCCTACTATCAGTATAGATATTCTCCATACTGTTCTCTTTACATTCCCTAAGATGCTGACAAGGAGAATTTGTTTAACAATCAAAGGCTTTGTTGGTTGGTGATCATTTCCTATGTTCTTGTGAATTTACTGTTTAATTCAGAGGTGAACTTTTAAGGAGAAATTAGATGCTAATCAATCTTACAGGTCAAAGGGTAAAACAGGTAATACATTTCAGAATAATATTAATATACTTTGATGACCTGATACCATTAGTACAGCAGTAGCTATAGAATCAGTACCTGCAGATAGTGATATACACTGAAGAACAAGGAAGCCCACTGAAATTATCACAGCCCCCTTCATTCCTCGTCGCTGATAAATAGTGCTGTAATCCTAAAGCAACATTATACAATACAAATATCATTCTCATAGTTCTAGTTGACAAGTCTGATGAGGTTGTTTTACGTTAAATTATCATAAACCTGTGACTCTTCGGAACTATATTGTAACTATTTAGTTTCTGAGTCATTCTTGTAACCTTTATGAGTGCTATGAAGTTAAAGTAGAACAGAAAAATATGGTAACCTCAGTACTACAGTAAAAACATAGTGGGCCTGAAATTAACCAAGAACTTCAAATTCTAAAGACGTGGAAGGTTAAAATAGTAGGCGAATAATCCTTGCCTTAGTATCCGCAATTTGTCATGTGAACTATGACAGACAGTTTGACCTTTAGACCATCTTGACTTTTAAACGTGGGAGACTGTTCAGCTAAATGGACACTTTCCAAAAATACCGTTATTTAGCAAACCATTTATTAACATACGACGGAACTTTTCGAATAAAGCTATACACTAATATCAATTTACAAATAAAATAAGACAAAAAAAATTTGAATCAGCGTCGGAGCTGACGACAAGCTTCAACATGCTTAAAATTGTTACCGACACTGTGAACCCGATCTCATTCTTAAACTCGTTATACTTAAACCATCAACTAATGCAGTTCTATTTCATAGTTTAAAACATAATCTAAAGCGGTTCTTGCGATGGCAGTGACATTAGAAGGGTGTTCCTTTCTTTATGGAGCAAAGGATAGTTAATAACTATGAGCAAAGCAAGGAATTTCACAGTGTTTCCTGCGGTGCTTCTGCACTAGCTATTACTGTTTATTTACGATTGCAAAATTTGTTGATTTTACTTTAATCGACTAATAGATCGATAGATATAGCTGTACTCAGCTAGTGGAGGTGTTATTTAGCTATTTCATGTCTTCGAAGTCAAAACATAAACGCAAAAAGAATGTTTCCGGACAGCAATGAACTTTCGCCACCGATGATGTCACGTCGAATTGTCGATCGATGTACTGTCCTTCCAGTAAAATGTCTTTCTACCCCAGAAAGCTAGCTAAACTGAACTTTTCTTAAATTTTTCTATAATAGATGCTTATTATAAAGCCGTCCCAATCGCTAACTATTTCTGTTTCAAAGCATTCCAAACAAAAGCAGAGATTTAATTCAAGCCTGTCAAAAACGTTCTTAGCAACCCTATGTATTTCAGACACATGGTTCGGAATTACTATGAAAACGATTATGCCTAAAAAATAATCGGTAGTCAAGACAAACAATAGAGATATCAAAATGTATCGTTTGGAAAATAAATTTTCTAACCTTTGTGGGAATAAAAGATCTCTTGCTCCACAACCTTGACTTTATCGTCTCGTATCATAAGACTGTCCTTAGAGCTTATTCTCAGAACGTAACTCGAGATGCTGGAAGTAATGCGACGTCTTATTGGTCAAGAAAGTCTCGTCCCCAGGATAGAATCTGATATCACTTGTCGGATAGTAGAGGAATGCACATTGGCTCAATTACAATGGGTGGGACGGGACACCTATTACGCGAAAATCCAATGCAATCAAAATTTGATCTGCTATGACATGACTTCAGATGTTTCTGTAGTAGTAGTGTGTAGTGTGTCTTTATTGTTCAAAAGATAAAATTACATATCTTATGTTACATCTAATACAGGAAGTACACTTTCACGAAGCTACATTATACTTAAAAACAATTCTATTAAAAAATGTATTCTTAAAACGGTTTGCGGGCATGACAGGGGATTTATTTCTCAAATTATACCTCGTGATCTTGGTCTCAGGGAAGTAGGCTCTAAGAGGATGGCTCAGGATAGTTGAAACCTTGCGACAAATTTTGTGATCTTGCGTTTTAAGTAAGTCACCTATCACTACTTTCTTAGATATGTATTTACGTTTAAAACAACGATCTAAAAACTGCTGGGCTATAGTTAGCTCTGACTCAGAGGCCCCATGCACAGATAGAGCATAAGTGATATTAGGTAGGACAATGGAATTAAATAAAACATCTACTTCTGCTTGGCTACATCCTTCCTTGCGGAGGCATCTGATAACATATAACCCTTTATTAGCTTTACCTAACTTTTCTTTTAGGTGAGTACTGAATTTGCAGTTCGGCTGAAACGTGAGACCAAGAATGGTTATTGTACTAGTCTGAGGTATGCCAAAAATACTTTTGTAGGCCTCGGCAGTGTGACCTTTTTTATACATAATAAGCTCTTTACATTTAGTAGAATTTGAATTCATTCTATTTTGGCTTGCCCACTGTAAAAACTGATTTATTAAGTCTACAGAGTGATCTTTATAATAATATACCGGAGCAATAATCGTACAGTCATCAGCGTATTTGAAAACAAGTGTCTCGTTCCCTAATTTAATTTCCAGATCGTTAAGAAATATATTGAACAAATAAGGTCCTGAAACACTACCCTGGGTTGTGCCCTTGTTAACTGTTTTCCAATTACAGACATGATTCCCGAAAATAACTCTTTGTTTTCTATCTCGCAAAAAACCTAACCACCAGTTTATGATATACGGGTTAAGTGGTAGACTCTTAAGTTTCTCAGCAAGGAGTTGATGGCTCACAGAGTCAAAGGCCTTACTGAAATCCATCGCGAACATCCGCACTGCCTTGCACTTGGGATCATCAAGAAACTTGCAGATCTTATTCTGTATAAGTAGCAGAGCATCTGTGCAGCTCCCTCCTTCTCTATACGCGAATTGACTATTCAACAGCTGTTCTTCTACCGGCCTTTGGGCGTGAATCTTATAGACTGCCTTTTCCAGGGCTCTTGCTATTACAGGGGTTACGTTGATCCCCCGGAAGTCCCCTCTTGCCACTGGAACATCAACTTTTGGCAGTGGGTTTATACTTGCCCTTTTCCACGATCTAGGCCATTGGTGCGTAGCGAGAGACAAATTCCATAGCTTAGTAATGATTGGAGTGAGGATCTCCGCATGGTCTTTCCACACCCAATACGGAATTTGGTCAGGACCAGTTGCAGTCTTCTTTAGAGTACTCAGTGAGTTCCATACATATCGTTCACTAATTTCCGGGACTTTCACCTCAGGACCAATTTCAAGTAACGCGGGCTCAACGTAATCGCCATCCGTACACAGGTCACCGAAATACTCGTTCAAATCTTGAGCGGTCTCTCTATCCAGCGAAACGTTTGTGGACCGCCGGCGTTGAGATATCAAGTCTACGTTTTTCCACCATTCTCTGCTCCCCATTTTGCCCTCCAGAAGCATCCTTCTGTTTTCGCCAATAACCTTTAATTTCTAGTCTTCTTGATGTCTTCGTTCCAACTTTCAAGGCGCGAGTAGATGTATCTGAGTGAAGGTTTTATCGTAAAAAACAAAAAAAGTCTGCATTTCTTTTTTAAGGCCTTTCCATCCGTAATTATTTCATTAGTTACTAGCTAGGATTAATCCTTCAAAAGAATTATGGTTATATATGCGTAAAGCAGAGCGACTATTTGCCAAGGACTTCAGCATAGCGTTCGACAGCTTTAATTATTAACTTTGGTACAATAAATATATGAAGTTCATATATTAGATACGTATGATACACGATCCTCGCAGTAGAGAGCGCTATTTATGCAATAGCGAAAATCAGACCTGGAAAAAAATCAGGCCTGTACGGGATTCAAACCACTGACCTCTGCGATACTAGTGCAGCGCTCTACCAATTGAGCTAACAAGCCAACTGGGAGCAGGCCGTTAAGTTGATTCGTAATAAACCCGTGATGATAAATCAGATACAATAAATATATGAAGTTCATATATTTTGAACTGCGGCATTAGATACGTATGATGCACGATCCTCCCAGTAGAGAGCGCTATTTATGCAATAGCGAAAATCAGACCTGAAAAAAATCAGGCCTGTACGGAATTCGAACCACTGACCTCTGCGATACTAGTGCAGCGCTCTACCAATTGAGCTAACAAGCCAACTGGGAGCAGGCTGTTGAGTTGATTCGTAATAAACCCGTGATGATAAATCAGATACAATAAATATATGAAGTTCATATATTTTGAACTGCGGTATTAGATACGTATGATGCGTATATTCATATATCTTGAACTGCTATATTAGTTACGTATTGTTAGCTCAATTGGTAGAGCGCTGCACTAGTGTCGCAGAGGTCAGTGGTTTGAATCCCGTACAGGCCTGGTTTTTTTCCAGGTCTGATTTTCGCTATTGCATAAATAGCGCTCTCTACTGCGAGGATCGTGCATCATACGTATTATTAACTTTGGCAGTTAAGCTTGAAGAGCTACATTAATTCATTCATTATCAATTGTTACGTCCGCCTTTCTTGGGCAACGTCAACAGCGCTTGATTAATATACGATTCAATTCTCATTTTGCCTGTCTGGAGTAATGGCCACTGTCGCACAGATTTGGAGAATCAGTGTTTAAATTGATTTAAGGATAATGGTATGATACGTAATCCGTCGAAATATCAGAACTTATTTCTCACAAGAAGGATTTTAGTGAAGACATTGTGCTGGTTAATGAACGCACGGGGCTGCCCATTTTAGACGTTACGTTTCAAGGGAATTGCAAATACAGCGAAAATGTTCGTGCTAAGCTGATAAAAGGCAAATAAGTGTCTGTTTGTAGTAAGATCTTTACCGAAGGAAGGTTTCAGTCAAGGTGAAGTAGACCGCCTATCAGCGCCCTCGTTTTAGCGAATTTTCTAATGGCCGTGTCTGCTTATGGCGCCCTAAACTCAGCTCTCACGATCATTCAAAATGATTTAGACAGGCGAGTTAAGAAATACATATCAGAGAGGATGGAAATTTGAAGGCTTTTGGAAAGGCAGATAGGAAGCTCTTTAAGGTACACTCAGCTGATCCCGATCCCCCAACATTACTCCTAAGAAGAAAGACACAAAGTGTCATCTTAGAAACAGAGCTGTCTATCGCCCAGAAAGAAATTCCGATAGATTTATTAAGAATGTGTTTGCAAATATGCTTATTCTTTAATTCAATCTTTTGTCTTTTAAGCACCAGAATTTGTATATTTAATTTTTTAGACTAAAATTTTTAACCATCATAAATTACGTTTTAAAACATTGTGGATCAGCCGTCTACGATGTTTAGTGCCGTGTCCACTGTATTGCGCTGAAAAGTTGAGTCAATATATTAAAAGGGTTCGTACACTTTTTCAGGCCAAAGATTCAAGGAATTTTCAAGGACTTTCCAGGACCCTACTTAGAAATTTCGAGGACTTTTTGTAATGACAATTTTACCTCAAAACCAAGAAAAATGTTTCTGTTAACATCTATGTTTTGGGTTTACTGATGGTGCAAAACAAAAGCAGATATTTTTCGATGTTGTTCAATAAAAATTCAAGGACTTTCAAGGACCCAAAACGAAATTCAAGTACTTTCAAGGCCTTGAAATCGGCCTCCTGATTATCAAGGCTTTTCAAGACGCGTACGAACCCTGTATTAAGCCCGTATCTGGTAACGTCGACTCCATAACCTCTACTTCACCTTAATTCAGCTTTGTTTACCACGCGCCATTTCTTGGCGTACACCAGGCTATGGGTCAATGGAAACAAACTAAGAAAGTGGTTAGCATAAAAGGGTCTTTTCTCGGACAACCACTATTTTCACCCATCCGCTCTTTCACTCTTCTCTTCCAGCCAAATTTTAAAAGCAGACTAGTCACTTCTCTTTGGAAAAAGCATAAAAAACTTAAGTTATGTATTCCTGTGTGGATCATCATAACCTGATTCGCAGACTAATTAGAAATTATCTATAAATATATAAATAAATGACGATTTATATAGCGCCCTATCCAAAAGCTCTAAGACGCTTCACAATCAAGGTAAAAAGTAAAATAATAATCAAACATAATCATTCATTCAAATAATGCTTAAAAAGATAAGTTTTAAGATTACGCTTAAAAGCGTTCAGATCTACTCTACATTTTATAGTTTCATGAATGCCATTCCACAGTTTAGGTGCAGAGACAGAAAAGGTGCAATCGCCATAAGATTTCAACTTGGAGCGAGGAATCACTAACAAGTTCTTACTCGATGATCGCAAAGACCTAGTAGGCTTATAAGTTTCTAACAAGTCACTGATATAACTAGGGAATAAATTATTTAAAGCTTTAAAAGTAAAAAGTAAGATTTTAAAAATAATCCTCTGCTCTACGGGGAGCCAGTGCAGTTCCCTGAGTAAAGGAGTAATGTGATCATGCTTGCGACCACATAAGATCAGCCGTGCTGCACAATTCTGGGCTAATTGCAATTGTTCGGAAGCGAAACGGGAAATCCAAACAAACACTTTAATTCCAACATGGTAAACTGTAGACTCACGGTAAATGATAACGACCATTAAACAAAAACTGCTACTCGATAAACTAAAAACTTTTCAACTCCCTCTAAAAAATCGCACTCGCCAAAATTAAAAGGTCTGCGTGATTTGCTTATGATATTATTAGCCTATGTAGTCCCAAAGCACGCGCACGTGCACGCGCACGCGAGTCGCACGCGCACGCGAGTCGCACGCGCACGCGAGTCGCACGCGCACAAGTTCATTAACATCTTAACAGCAATCTATGGACTAAATGTTTTGGAAGACCATATAACAGAGAATTACAGTTGTCTAATCTGCATGTAATGAAGGCGTGTACTAATGCCTTAGTACTACTAACTGACAAAAACTTTCTAATCCGAGAAATATTCTGGATGTGAAAAAATGCAGATTTACAAATAGCCGAAACTTGACGTTCCATATTCAACTTATTGTCAAAGATTACAATAAGTAATTACAATCACAATTACAATTACAATGAAGTAAATTAATTCATTAATTAATACAAATAGTCCCGGATTAACAGTAATCCCTCAAGTGAGTTGATCAAGATCGGCTTAAAGAAAAGAAAAGAAAAGAGAGAGGGAAAAAAAAAACAACAACTACAACAACAACAACAACAAAACACTTGACTCCACGCATGCGAATTCCGAGCGATGTCTCATTCTTTTTTGTACCCTCACTTTCCAAGGGCTGTTTTTCTTTTCGCCGATTTTTTATTGACTTATGTGACCAAAACTATTACACTAAAAGACAAGTCGTTTTGTACAAAAAGTAACTATTCTGTTCTGATAGACAAAAGGCCTTTGCCTTTATTTGTTCTCTCAACATGATTGTGTGTGTTCGGGTAAAAACAAATAGATTGAATAGAAATCTTCTTACAAAAATTTATGACTGGTTTCCTTCTTGTAGTGAAAAAGAAATGGAGGAAATAAAGACTGGATTTTGATTACTCTAGTTTTTATCTACAAAGAATGGACAAATGAACGAAGAATGGAAATATATAAGAAAATGATACAATGCAAGCTTTCCACAGCTTTCTTTTGTCATAATGCAAAACCAGTCATAACCACTACAATCTTCTTGAGAAGATTAGAAGATATTTACAGATGATTGCAAGGTATGGTGAGGTACAGTTTAATGAATGCAAGGTATGGTGAGGTACAGTTTAATGAATGGCCATCATTATGAATCTGTTTTATGTCTAAGTTCACCAGAATCCAACATCATATCCTTTGAGCTGGTCTAAGATTCTTTGGCCTCCATATTCCTATGCTGAGTTCACTGAAACAAGATGCCAAGACAGGTCCTCTACTACTAACCTGGTAAAAGGCAAAGTGAATAGGGTTTGAGTCCCATTGTCCCTTGCATGAGACCAATAATCCTTCTAATAATTGTAGTATGCCTGTGAGAGTGCACTTTGAGAATCTCGTGTTACACCAGAACACAGTATCTCCTACTTCATAGTTTTTCATTCTCTAAGGTCCTTTTACCCCAGAGAATGAAAGGGCCTGGTGAGCCCTTCCCTCCCTTTTAAAGAGTTCCTTATTCTGAACCCCCCTCCTTAAAATGCACCCCTCCCTAATAAGCCTCGATCTATAATGAGCCTCCCCTCTCTATAATGACCCCTCTTGAGAAAGCCATCTCTCTCTGATAATACCCTTTTCCCATAAACTTTCCTCTCTAGTTAATCCCTATCTCCAATAAGTTTCATTCTCTACCAAGCCTTCCTCTCCAACAAGCATCCCTCTATAATGAGCCCTCCCCCTCTAAGGTGCCCCCCCCTCTCTCTCTGGTAAGATCCCTTTACCTTATACGTCTTCCTCTCTAATTAACCCTCATCTCTAACAAGCTCTCTTCTCTCATAAGTGCCCTTCTATAATATGGCCCCCCCCATCTTCAAAATGTCTCCCTCTCCATCCTATCCCTCTCTCTAATGAATCAACCCCTATGAACTTTTAGTTTTCTTTTCAACAATTTTTGTGTTTGAGATGAAAGTGAATGCCAGCACATGACATACTGAATTAAAATAAAAAAGCCAACTATAAAGGAAACTACCATAGTTAATTTCTCTTTGGAAGTGTACATGAGAGCTAGACTGAGATGTTAGAACTGCATTATCTTGTGGCACTACATCAACCTTTAGCTAAGAATTTCACTACAACTGTTTGCATGCACTCACTGATGCAACTTGTCCAGAATGACAGTCAAATGAATGAATCACAGATAAGACACGAGAGGGTTCCAGCACCTGCAAATGGAGGACAGCCGGTAAGCATAATTTATCTATAATTATTCAAAAATAAGGATTGTTGAAAGGGAGATAGATATCCACTGCTTCTTTGCAACCCTTAAGAGAGGGCTAAGGTATGTGACCTCCCCCCTCAGTCAAGAACAAAGTGGTAATTCATGATAATTCTAACAATAAAGCACCCTTGCATGTCCTTTCCCCCCCCATCCATGTAACTTCTTACCTTAATAGATTTGTCTGATGAGCAGGCTACCACTGCACCTCCATAGTGACACATAGCAGAGATTTTCCCATTGGAATCAAGTTCAATGCTGGGCTTCCAAAAAAGGAACAAATGATTCACTAATTATGACAAGTCAAAACAAGTTGCATTCATAATAAGATACACAAAAATCTCTAGCATTGTCTCTAGTTGGCTAACTTACTGTTATCTCTTCAAATTTATCAGCTGTTGTGTCCAACAAATGCAGGCGACCTTCCCTTCCTCCAACCCTCAGGTAGTTATAGCCACAAGTGGAACTATGGCACAAGCTGAAGACTGGACTCTCAAGCTACAAACGACAACATTGTTTTTTTGATTAGTTTTTTTCGGAGCACCAAGAAGCAAGCGATCCAGAAAATGTAATTGAGCACAAGACACTTGTCTACGAGAAGCAAAATTAATAGTCATGATGCTACCTTAAATCATCATGTCTTTATTCAAGTCTCAATTACACTATGTCAAGCAGAGAACCTGCTTAGAAGAACAAGCTCTCTTGTTTGCATTAATTTTGTGTCTGCATAGCTGGCTATAGAAACCATTGGTAGCCTTCTGGAAAAAGTTATTGCACTCCCAGAATACAAAGTCTACAGAGTGGGTCACTATACACACACAGTATATTACCATAATTACACAAAATATGGAGTTCCTAATCCTTCATTTTCAGTATTTGAACATTCTAACCAGTTCACTCAGTTAGTGGAGTTATGTTACTGTTTCGGAATCTCAAAGAAAAAGTTTAAGCCTAAGTCATTTGCAATCCCAGGGCTCAACACTAACTTTTCTACTTACTAGCCAAGTGGCTAGTGATAACTTAGATGTAACGAAAATTTCAGTTTGTTTACTAACCAAACTGGTTAGTGAAAATCAAAAACCACCAACAAAACTGAATTTCTACTATTCTGTGGCTAGTTGGCTACCATTAGTGTCAAGCCCTGAATCCAGTTTAATTTTTTTTTGTTTTTCATCATCTTCTCTCCCTCATGGTTTTTTTTTTTTGGCTCCTAACATTATTTCAAGATTACTAAACTAATATCTTAGAGTCTCATTTACATTGAACTTACTTTTACGAGGTAAAGAATGAATATCACTTAAAATCAATAGGTGGTAAAGATGAAGACTGCATACCTTTACTGTTTTATAAACTTGTGCAGCTCTTTTATCATACACGCAAAGAGTCTTGTCCTCACTTCCACTTATAATAAACCTGTCATCCACAGACAGACACAACACTGGCTTACTGTGGTTCTTCAATTTACTGATGATATTGCCAGCTAAAGGAGAAAAAATATTGTTATTTCACTTCTGAATCAATAGTTTTAAATTTTTTTAATCAGCTGTATCTTAAGTAGGTATTTATTTTCTTTGTCTAAAAAATATAATGTGAACCCCTCAAAGATTGCATTGATCAGTCAAAAACAATATTTATTAATTATCTACTATCAATAACAATAGGACAGATTGGAACACAGTTTGGTTTGTAATTGTGCATTGACTTTGTAATGAAATAGGACTGAGTGGAGTCCAATTTTGTCAATCACGAACAACAAGAAGTCCAGTTAGGAATTAATCATAACCATCACAATTTCAGAAAAAAAACAAACAGTTTTACGTTCTTTTTCTTTGAGAAAATAATTATATCCAGTACAGTGTTATAGCTAAGAAAATGGCCTGCTGGTTGAGGAAACTATTCAGCCGGCTGTGTCCAGTTGTTTGCAACATCTTGTCAGTGGGGCTACCAAGCTTTGAGTTTACAAAATGACAATCAGAAATGGAGAGTGACACACCATAGATCAGTTAAGACCAGTGAATTCAAAGCAACACCTTTAATAATTTTCACCTTTAGTAATTTTGTGGCTTAAATGTAGTTCAGTATTTATTTTCATCTTTTTTTTTTCGAATGGCAAGGTATTTTTATTTTTCACTTAAACTGTAAAAAGTTAAGACTCATCTGTCAAGCAATTACTAGTGAAAATTCAGCCAGTGACTGCCTCCTTCTCAGCCAGCAAATTTCACCAGTTGCTGGCAATTAACAACAACCCTTCAGTGGAGACATTGTCTAAGGTAAAAAATTCCTCCATTTGGGAAATTCCTCAGTTTTGTAAGGTAAATGGTTGTTGTTATATTTGTTGTTGTAATAAACTACTGTATTTACTCGTGTATAATGCACACCCATGTGTAATGCGCACCCTTGTTTTTAACCTAATTTGTCAGAAAAAAAAATTTTCACAGCAAAAAAGACAAGTTAAATATTTGTACAATTATTTATTAAGATAACAAGAATAAGAAATTTACTACATCATTAACATCGATATCTTTTGTTACTTAGTTATTTATGACATTATTGAAATCAAACTTTAGGACATCAAGCAAGGCCTTCCTAATTTGACGATTCCATGGCCCGGTAAATATTATGAGCGAGCAACAATATGTCTGAAAAGTATTGAAGATTTTGTGTCATATCGTTGTATTTTTAGAATTTTCAAACTAGTGCTATATGCAATATTCTGGCCATATAGAGTCAAGTAAACAACAATATAGCCATGATGAATCCCTCTGCATGCGCTTTGTACACGTAAAAAAAATTTGCGTGTTTTTCACTTATAACAGCAAATCAAGAACTTCTTAAATACAGCTTTTGTCCTGAAATATTTCTTGCTCACTTTCTTCTTGCTTCTCGTTGAAAAATTCCATGTAACATAAGATCTCTTCACACACAGCCAAATTTGCACATTCACTCTAAAATCTGATCCACCTGCCTGTTTGCACACTTGCAAAAATATTTAGCAATTTTTGTCTTTCCTCTTGATTTTAGAGTAAAAACTTAATATGCACCTATAATTTTTCATTGAAAATAAGTTATTTAATCAAAGCTTATGTGTGTTACTTTTTTTGTTGTGTTTTTAACATATGCAAATTAGGACGTGTGACAAACAATGGAATCCATGTATAATATCCACTGCGATTTTGATGGTTATTTTTGTAGGAAAAAAGTGCGCATTATACATGGGTAAATATGGTATGTAATTGGTGGATTTAGTGGAGCAAGTGGACTAAGTATCATGACAGGATGGAAAATGTGTGCACTGTAAGTACCTCCCGTTGTTCCATACAAAGTCTTAGAAAAGTTTACTAAGGCTTTTTATGGGACAATGGGAGGTACTTACAGCGCACACATTTTCCATCCTGTCATGTTGGCTGCTTTAACTGTCTGATTACAGGAGTCTGATTACAGCCAACTGTTCAATTATTCTGTCCAATTACCACTCTACAAAATAATTAGTGAAAAATAAAGCAGCTAAGGCATCAATCATATTTGAGGAAATCGTAGTGGTTATGATTTAGGAGGTTTAAGTACCTCACCTCTTAGGTCCCACAATGAAATACTCTTATCATAGGAACCAGATATCAGCATCTCTTGTTCCCAAGACAAACAAAGTACTGCTGCCTTATGAGTGCTACAGCAAAAAACACAATAATGTCAGACAAAAAGAAAGACGTACAGCATTCACCTCCAGATGGGAGAACAAAGAAAAACATGCGAGACATTGAAAATCATGTTTCAACTGTTACTTATCAGTAATTATAATTACAATAATTGTACATTTTTTACTATAAATATGACCTCAATTTACTCCACATCACCTTATAGTTGTCATCTCAACATTTTGTCCCTGGAGATCCCACAACTTTATTTTACTGTCCCATGATCCTGAACACACTCTAGGAGCTCCTGTAGGGTCACTAGAAAGGCACCATACCCAACCCTGTAATCAGAGATAACTGCTGTATCAGTAATTGTTGGGAGTATTTCTTAGTAAATATAAGGCAGCTTTCATTTCCTTGGTTAGTGCTCTGGAGCCTGTTTCTCGAAAGTCTTGGTAACTTAATGGACCAAAAATATATTTTAAAATAAAAAATTAATTCAAACAATAGAGAAGCAGTTTCTGGCACTCTAAACCATCCATTTCGTTTCTTTAGCTGATAGTGTTTTTGTATTGTTTTCAAAACCTTTGAAACCCCTATCAGGAACAAAATGTTTAATTATTGAGACCCCCTGGAATTGACATCCTGTTGTTCTGGTTCAAGCTTTGGTCAACCTCTCTTAATTTATGATTATGTCGTCTCTGTCTACAGTCAAGCCCAGTATCCCATGATGCCTGAGCGAGTCCATCACAGGTTATCCCATTGAGTTGTGTTATTTAGGTAACCTTGTTCCTGTCTATTTTTCTTATGGTAAAGTGTCCATGTAGGTTGAACTTTCAGGTACTGTTCTAACAACATTTGTCTTTGATATTGTTATTTTCATCAATACCTTTTGTTTTGTAAACATATCTTCGACAGTTGTGAAACTAGAACCACTGATTACAGTACTTAACCAGCTTCATTGTTTTGGTAAATTCATAGCTGCAAGCACTATTTAACATTAACTTTAAGAGCTTGTTATTGACTACCCTGTGCCCATCAAGTGCTTGCTTGAAAGACTTTTTTCCATATCCAACCTCATCAGGAACACACAGAGCATTTAGATTCCAGACCCCCACAGAACGATCTCTTGCACCTGAAATGCATAGGCCTCCGCCCCTCATAACATGAACTGCATCTACTGTGGCAAAGTGCTGATCTTTAAGCTCATAAAAATCCAGAGAGGCAACAGGATCTTGCCAAAATCTATCCATGTCTTCATGTTGGACACATATTCTCTTCCAACTAGAACAAAATTAATCATATTTATGTTATCCCCTTTTTTCCGTGTGTTCATTAGATACTGCCATTATGCAATGACTTCTCAAGCAAAATTTAACAGTCTTGAAGTTTTTTTTGTCAGATGTCTAGAACATTCTCTCACTTTGCACTTTCTACTATAATTGCACCTCTCAAATGAATGAAAATCCTGAAAACTATAATTACTAATTATAGCAATTCTCCTCTCTTGGAAATACACAGTCAGATAAAAATGTTTTTTCTTTTTCCATGATGACCTGCTCCCATGCCTCTTCAAAAGCTTTCACCGTTTACAACTTCACATCAATATGGATATTTTCAATACTGTTCTCCAGCTACACATTTCCTTAAGTGTGGACAAGGAGAATTCATTTAACAATCAAAAGCTTCTTCAGTTGGTGATCATTTCCTTTATTCTCCTGACCCTAATGTTTAATTCAGGGGTCAAAGAGTTAAGCCATGCTGGTAGGAAACAAAATTACCATGACTGCAAAATTTGTGCATGGAAGATTGATAAAATTCAACAAAGTCTTACCTAAGAGTCTAGGAAATCTGTGCCATTTTTAATTTGACTCTGGTACTGCTTTTAAAGACTAGCAGGGCTTGACACTAACTTTTCTTCTTAGTAGCCAAGAGGCTAGTGATATCTTAGATGTTATGACAATTTCAGTTTGTCTACTAGCCAAACTGGTTCGTGGAAATCAAAAACTACTAACCAAAACTGAATTTCTACTAGTCTGTGACTTGTTCGCTACTGTTAGGTTAGTGTTGAGCCCTGACTAGAAAAGCGTTCAACACCTACAAGACTTTGAAATATGGGCCAAGCTGTACAAAAGTGGGAGAAGTGTAACTAAGTAAAAGAGGAAAAAGAACTAGGATTCCTCTTAGTTTTTACATTCAATTTGTTGACTTTGGAGAAGGAAAATGAGAATGGAATATGTTTCAGCCAATCCAAATAAATAATTAATATGTACTTGTGTTAACAAATGATAAATAAATGCAGCTTGAGGAAGATGTTCCCTTTTTGTATTTAGTAATTTAGGCCAGGTCTGTCTTAAAAGCCACAAGAAGAATAGGGAAAAAGCTCATGTGGCTTGCCCAAAAAAGAAAAATAATAAAAAATTGAAAACCAAAGTAACAAGTCACTTCGCCAATGATGCATTAAGTGTCTTTTCAATTAATTTAATTCAACAACTATTTAAAATAATTATAATCAATGATGATATTACTAACCTTGTCACATAGTCATAATCTTCTCGTTTATCTCTCTGTTGCCATCTTTTTCCAAACCTTGTTTTCCAACTAGACTCAGGAGACAGCAGATGATGAAAAAGTCTACAGACACCTGTCAACACACTCAGTGCAAACCGTGCATCGAGGAATGAAAAAATCACAAGAATCAACTCTGGTGGGAGAGTTACCAGAGATAAAGAATTCCTTTGTTTGTTATCAGTCGTACATGCATCTGAAGCGTCTATGCCATTTACTTCCTCTATGAGTTTTACTGTTGCATCTGGAGAGGAGATGGCTGGATCACAGTAATTGTTACAGTGTCCACCGCAACCCATTTTCATATTTTCTCCGGTTAGTGAATTCTTGCCTTCTTCTTCTAAACTATCTCGGAAGCAATTTAGTTGGTGCTCTTCAACTTTGTCACTTCCACTCTGTACAGTGCCATCAAGATGACAACCTCCATTGCAACCGTCAACATCCATTAAGCTGTTCCAAAAGTAAGGAATTAATAAATGGTAAACACCACAGCGTACACTATTGAGTTATGGATGCACGTGGGAGGTTGCTAAGCACGAAAGAAGCGTAAGAATCGCTCGAGGTGATAGCCGAGAGCGACTCTAGCTTCTTGAGTGCTTAGCAAACCTCCCAAGTGCATCCATAACTCAATAGTGTACGGTGTGGTGTTTACCATTTGTTTTATAACATAACATCGATACATTGTAGCTAAAGAGTTCCCTTTTATTTAACAAATCTTATGTGACCAGAAAAAACAAGCGGGCGCGGAAAAATAGTCTTTGCATTTGCTCACGTCAGCAGCGTACACCCATGGGCAAATGGGGGACGCTAAATTGACCAATCAGAGCGCGCGCTTTACTTTGGTTATGTTATAATATTATTTCAACCACATGCATTCCACTGGAACGAATTGATAGTTCCAGGTCAAATTCCCCACACCACATGGACAAGGTTCAAATTCCCCACCCCACCAAGTATGGACAACTATCAAATGCCCGTTATAGTTACTAGGGGAGTTGAATGTCAAAGCTTTCAATTGATCTGCCCATGAAAGTGGAATAGGTGGCTGTGATCATGAGAAGGATGGCAGAAATCTTATCTATAGATAAAAACTAAACTTAAAGGGCAACGATCTGCGCCGAAGCTTTATAAGAGGGTGCCATAGCATTCATGGTTGACATATGATTAAGCCTAAAATGAATAGTACATGATGCATGAATCTTACAGAAAACCAAGGCAAAGTGAGATTTGAAGTTTTTCCTCAAAAAATTTATGTGTGAAATGATTTATAAAGTGCATGTGACAAGTGAATTTTCCTAAAATTTTCACATGAAAGAATTATGAAATAGGATTAGGACTTTAGGATTAGAATTTTCGATTTCCCACAATAAATCATGAAATGTTCACCAGAAATAAATTTTAAGTTGCCAAGAAGAAAATAGTGGTAATTAATCTTTCTTGGAGTTTCAAATTATGTATACAGTAGATTCCTGCTAATTAAAACTTCCAAGGGAAACAATTAAATGGTTAAAGTTAGCTAGGGTTGAGCTAGCTGTTAGTGGATGACTGAAAAAATGGGTCAAGGGAAATGGGATTTCATGTAAGTTACCAAGAGAGGGGATTGCTGGTTGAGTTAATGAAGTGTGATTTATGTTAGCAGGGTTCTACTGTTAGTATTATAAATACTCTATCATTTAATCCAAATGCTCTGAGGAGACAAAGTAAGAAAAAGTTCACTTTGCTTCAGCTGGCCATAAGACCGCTTGACACTTAACATCCAGGATGGATATTCTCCATTCTGGTCACCACAATTATATCCTCAGGTGCTGACAAGGAGAATTTGTTTAATAATCAAGAGCTTGTTTGGTTGGAGATCATTTCCTTTACTCATGACTTTAATTTGTGATTCAGGGGTGATATTGTTTGGAGAAACTGGATGCTAGTAACTCTTACAGGGGTCAAAGGGTTTTAAAATTATTAATAGTAATTCTGTATCAACACTCTGAAACTTTTTGCAATCTTTTGGATAAAAATACAACCTTTCCAAAGAAAGTGTCAGAATATCAAATGCGATTTTATGATCTTTGATTATTACCGGTACACATTACTTATTATTTATTATTTATTACTACCAGTACACATTATTTTCAAGTCAGCTCCAGTCATAATTATCAGATTTAAGTCTTCTTTAAATATGAAAAGCTCTCTGTGAAAATGACAGAGAGCTTTTCCTGCATTTGTTACATTAACAAGTGGTTACAAAATTAACTGACATTTAGAATGAGGCTTCTACTGGAAGACAACACGGAGTGCACAATATAGAATACCATAAAAGGTTTCCTGACGATATTGATTGCAGCACTTTGCTTTTGAGAAATAACATATGCAAAACCCCCCAGGTTTCTCAAAGCTCTTTTAGATACTCTTTTGTTGAACAAGACACAAAGAAAGCTTCTCCTTCTTTGAACAAAGAGGACAGTCTCCAGAGGATTTTCCAAATATATCTTTGAGAAGGAAGAAAAAACCAGCAAGGAAATTTAAGAGGTTTCTCATAAATCAGTTTTGCTTTCAGTCAAACTAAAGCCCTGACGCCAAAAAATCTTTACTAGCTAACAATTTTATTCTCAAAAAAAAGATTTTACCACAACTGGCAGGGGAAGTCTACAACAAGAGGTACTTTACTCTTATCAACAACAGGAAATTGGCCAATCAAATTGCAACATTACTATGCTTCATCAATGTTATGACAAATGTCGTTATTGTCAAGAGTACAGACCATGCTAAACCACTATTGATTGGCTAGGTTTGTAGACAGAGAAAATATTAGAAACAGTGAAATTATCCCCAGGCAAAATCCCAGAGGTATCAATTTTTTTTAATCACCTGTGTCGTTAGTGTTGTAAGTAATAGGTGGTTGTGCCTGGAAACGAGATATAAAGCCCAGTAGCACGAAAATCTAATAATTTTGTTCTCTAAAGAAAAGATTTTACCACAACTGGCAGTAATGTTACAATTTCATTGACCAATTTCCTGTTTTCGATAAGAACACAGTATCATTTGTTGCAGACTCACTTGCCTGCACTTTATCACTATAATGACAAATATTGTTGTTGACAATAGTACAGACCATGCTAAACTACTGTTGGTTTATTAAGTTTTTAGGCAATGAACATATTAGAAACAGTGAAATTATCCCCAGGCAAAATTTCAGGGTTTCAAACTTTTTCTAATCAACTGTGTCATCAATACTGTATATAATAGGTGGCTGTGCCTGGTAACAAGATGTAAGGGGAAACCCAAATATGAATGCCTGCTAATCATGCTAAACAGGTAGCAGTATACAGCCAGAGGAATCAGCCATTTTTGAAACCACTTTAAACCACGTCAAATTCTCTTTGTCACAATTATTTAGTGGATGTTGACATGAAACAATTGTTCACACTTTGCATCATAAAGTAAAACCAAAGGAAGCTATTAAATACAGCTTACACCTGGAGGGAGATTAAACATGGTAAATGTCTTTCTAAATGTAAGCTGTCTACATATTGGCTCTTCTTCATTAATTCAGATGCACATAAATAACACTGTCTGTAAATTCATGCTTATTCATGTTGCACAGAATGATGCAGAAGTGGAAATCCACCAACACTACATAGAAAGAAAATTCATGATACCAAATACTGCCCCTCTAACAACAGGACATCAAAACAATTCGTTAAAAATAATCGTGACACTCCATAAATATCTGAGCTAAAACAAAACAATTTTCTCACAAAAGGTGGACACATCATTAATAAAAAAAAACCAAATTAGGGATATTTGGCTTAAGTTAAAACTTGCGTGCGCTTGATTAATTTCTTTGAAAGGTCGTCACGATGTATTATATTTAGTTCGTCACAGGTTGGTTGGGTTATAGAGTGCTAATATGTAGCCGTAATGAAAATTACCTGATTGAAAATCTGATTGGTTTTTATCGAGACCCACTTAACTGTAATTGACATTTTGAAATAACATGTTTTTTTTTCTCACGTGGAGATTTTGAATATTTTCGAACAAAAAATACAGCACAAAGATAAACAATCTGAATTGATCGACACATATTATCGCGAGTGAACGTGCTTCAAAAAGGGCCTTTCAGAACAACACGATTTCCGATAATGTGCGTCATATTTTAAATAAACTTACCTTTTCTGTATTTTAAAAGCAATCAATTGACGTTACATCCTTCATGAGGTTCTATTCAACGAAAAAAAACAAAACAATAAAACCATATCGAACAAGTGATTCATCTGTGTTTTCATTAAGGTCCAAAAAATGCAAGGCGCAGCTAAAATATGAGAGAGAACTGGTGGCTACTGAGAGTTACATTCCGAATGATGACGACTGTTTACCGAAGCTTAACGAAAGTTTGTCAAGGATATTTCCAGTGTACTTTATCTAGTCGGATTTGGTCGTAAGATGACTTAGCAAGTTTATCCAGTCCGAGGGTCCAGTCTTCTCTCCCTACTGTAAACAAGTCTGATTACACAACAGCACTACATTGCCATCGATAATACAGGAAGAAGTAGCGAACTGTCAGCATAGCCGAGAAGCTGATCATTTTTCTCTCTTTACCGACCCATAAATCCTAAACTCTAGCAGCTAGAATTTTAGCTGTCCTGGGCTTTCAAAAATATTAGGAAATCTTAATGGGAGAAGAGAAAAAATAGCGTTAAAAATTTGGTAAGGCAAAACCCTCGCGTTCCGTGAGAGGTAAGTTGGATTCTTGGAAAACGGAGTTCTCTTTACATTTTTATCTTGATGATTACGTAACGATAATCCGATACGTTTCTTTTGAGGTGCAGAATACTATTAGGGTTAAAATCTCTCGGCTCTTGCCGGCCACAAAGTCTGACAATGAAGTTCTTGGACCAACTCAGATTACTCGTCTGGAAGAACTTTGCGCTTCGAAAGCGTCAGCACGTAAGTACTATTAAACAGAAATATATGCCCTTTTGAAATCTATTTAATAGTGCGCTTGATATTTTGTACATCGAGGATATGATGTCAATGGATGGTTAAGTTCCTATCGGGGAGAAAAATTTTAAACCTTTTGCTTAGCTTCTATTCTTCAGAGCAGCTGCGTTCCTTGCAAACTACCGATCGCCGCAGGTACCTGCGTTCGCTACCTAGGGCTCTTGTTTCGTCAGAAAATATCGTCCTCTTTTGTGTAAGAAAGTCTCAGGTTATCTCTCTTGCCTTACTTCTGTGATAAGCTCGTTTCGAGTCAATTTTGAACACATGACTGTAGAATCTGAAAGATGTTGTCAAATGAGGATACGTTCCAGTAATTTTTTGTGTTTTTCCCTTTAGCAACCCTCTTGTTTCGGTTTACAACATTTCTGTCAATTAGATCAAAGCTCTTTGTTTACAACATGTACGAAACTTTTGTACCGACGAATCAGTGTAATTGTCATTCGGTCCATATCTTATACTTTATTAGGGAAAATTACACTTTGAAGTCGCACTTTCTGAGTAAAGGATCGAACTTTTTTTCCTCGTGCACCGTTTATTTCAGATCGGTGACGTAGCCGAGTATCAAATGACGTCTATTTGGACAGTATTATTTCACCGCTTTCGATTTTCTGTCTGCGAAATGTTTTAACGTTACACTCAATTGCTTAGCGACTCAGGGTTAAGATTTTATACATATAATTTCGTCGATTTTAACTTAATTCGTGGAGTTCAAATTAGTTACTTGAAATGGACGACATAGTGACTAATTGAGGCGGAAATTTTCGACTCGCTGTGACGAGGGCCGGCACTTTCAAGAAAATTGCAACTTTGACAAACAGACTAGTTAACCGGCCTTATTTGAAAGAAGATGCCTTTTTTTAAGGAAGATGATCAGATTGTACAGAGCAACAACAACATGCTAGTGCAAGTAAAAATACCAACTGAGTATTCTTGCAATTTTTTTTTATCATGGCACTCTTATGGTATGGCTGTCCACATATTCATAATAAACTCACTTCAACCGTCCTTTAAGTTGAGACAAGAGCTTTCCTTGCTATATCTTAAATAAAGGAGTGTGCAGTAAAAGCCAAAAAGTTGTATGAAGGTTATTATATCAATTCTTGGAATATCAACAGTTTTAGGTACATTTTGAGTTTTTCTTTTGGTCCTTAATGTGGCAGCTGATGTTTTAAGTATTAGCTTGCTTGCTGATGTCACTCAAGTCCTTTCCTGTTGTGGAACTGAAAGAGAGAGTGAAAGCGGAAAGATGGGAGAAAAGACAAAAAAGTAGATATTGAACTTAAGTTTCTTTGAAAGTATTTCTTGCCCCAAAACTCTGTAAGACTGACTGAAATATGGTCGGCTATGACTTTTTTGTGTAAATGATAAGACATTTACTAACTTTTTAAGGAGACTATTCATTCTAGAATTTGTCAGATGTATTAACAGACGTCACTTGAAGAAATTGCTTAAAGTGGAAGACATCTTGATCTTGTCTGAACTCTTGTGGATGATCTATATTACATTAATGTTCCTCTTTAAAAATACTCTAAAAAGATATATGTGTAAGATGATCTAATGGAAGTCTTGCATCAGGAATGCAGTTGTCTCAGACATTGCTACATCACAAACAAAGTCAGTTGTATATATAATTAACACTGACAATGTTTACGTTGTAGTCCCACAATGCGAATACATTAATAGTTATTAACAATAACAAACTAAAATTATTATGTCAGGGTCCAAATTTTTTTTGGGTTTAAAAAATTTAAAAGTAATGTTTCCTCCTCTTCCTTGATTATGGTATTAATAGATTTGAGTCAGAGGTAAATGAAATGTTAAAAGGTTTGAAATCTCTGAGGAAATGATTGGACCACAACATTACATGAACTTTTTTTTACTGGTATAATGTGCTTAAGATTTAGTCTATGAAATTTTTATGAATTTTTTTTTAATATATGTACTTATTCTGTTTTGGAATATATCTTTACTTTAAAGGACTGGATGGCCATGGGTTATTGTTGTAAGATCTTGGATGAATCAGTGGTATCAGACCGAACTTTTTTTTTGCAAAAACTGTAGCGGGAATCTCTTTGTAGTGATTCCAGATAAGAGTGGTTCTAACTTGTGCTTTGACTCAGTGCCACCTCTTAAATATTAATTTTGCGAAAAGTTTGTTGTACACTCTCTTATAATTTTAGATTTGAGAATTTGGTTTGATTAAAGTAAAAATTGTCCTCTAGATGATAATAATTTTGTCCCAGTTCTTGTCATCTTTCTGTTTGAAGTTGTCTTGGCGTTGTAAGAAGATATTCAGTTTTGATCTTTCCTGGGAACAAAAGGATAAAAAAATTTTAACTGTATTTCTTCACTTATAAGCCGAGCAATTTTTTCAGTTTTCAACCCAAAATGTTGGGAGATTTTTCACAAAGAATGGTGTTTGGCTTGTAGCTGAGGGTTTAAGATTTTAAAAATACACAGTTGCTGAATAACTTTACCCCCCGGCTTGTGTTTTATTACTTCTGCTTCACTCCTAACTTGACTATAGGCAAGTTAGGAGTGAAGCAGAAGTAATAAAACACAACAAAAGTAACTTCTGAATATTGGTTATTCACTTCTATGAAATTGGTGGCTCCTAAAGGAGCTGTTTGATGGATATGTGTTATACTTGACTTTGAAGATGTTTTCTTAGTTTCTTCCATGTGGAAAGTTATCTTGAAACTAGAATTTTGTGAACTTAACTCTCAGCTACTTCAATATCACAACTTGTATTATCTGTATCATTATTATTGATCTGATTTTCTTAGCACACACATAACTTAAAGTATTGATTGGAACAGCCTGCTGTTAC
>NC_142529.1:10547116-10634616 GCF_964205215.1 Stylophora pistillata
GAGAATATGCATACTGATTCTGTTTGGGTGCAAAGGATTTAACCTTGGCTTCATGTTTCAGGATGTCACAGTCACAGAAGATATTATAATTGTAGTTTAATGCCCCTCTCCACAACATGTTGCCCAGAACAGTGCATGGTTTGGAAATAAGAAATATAAAGCTTTGGTACAGGGAATGCAGTATTTGATAACTAACCGTTTATTATGTTTTCCTTTCCAGATTGCAGAATTTGCTCAGCCATATATGATGTTATCACCAGACTCTTTATCATGGCCGCCTCAAAATCCACTCAGCTATTTTCCATTCCTCTCACCTGGTGAAAGCCAGCAAGGGAACTTATTTTGGGCCCTGCTTTTGTGGAGAATACGAAATAGTCTCAGGGTATGTGTAGAGAGAATTGTTAAGTGACTACTTAAATAAGGTTTATTCCTTGTTTTTCGTTTTAATCCTTTTTGCTCCTCACTGAAATTTTTTTCTAGTGTTGTAGTTGCCATATGTCTTACATTCTTCAGCTGTAATATGGGTTATTTTAAATTGGAATTGCATGGTTAATTGCTACTTTAAGTGTTGAATGCCAATTTTGAATGGAAAGTTGGTGGCAAAGACAAATGTTTATTTAGAAGTGAAGTTTTGAGAATTCTCAAGCAACCATGCAGAGGACCATGGTTAAATTTTGGTAGGGAGAATATTCTTTCATTACTTAGAATTCCTACATCGAATTTTTTTCATTTAAAGCCCAGGCCCCAGTTGTTTGAAAGGTGAATAATGTTATACAGTAGATAAATCTTTATGTGGAGGTTAGGGTCAAGTACGTTTTGGTTACACCCATCGGTTGGATAGTGATTTATGTCTTGGATAGCATTGTCTACCCTTTGAACAACTCTGTCCTGGAAGATTTGAACTACTTTCCAAAATTCTACATGGTACCCGATAGCAGTGATGAGGGAGTTAACATAAAACTTTTTATATTTTGATGTTACAGTCTGAAGGAACAGTCAGTGGCAGTGTGGTGAGGCAGGTGATCTGTGATGCTCAATCTCCAGTCAACCTAGGGCAAATTCTCAATGGCCCTGGAAATGTGGTATGTTGATGTCAGGCACCCACCAGCTGGTCTCTGTCGCCAGGTTTATTGTTAGTTATAAACTGTACAAAGGTGATGGGCAGGTTATTTTTTTTAAGGCATCATTTAAGCATACAGCTACGATTTGATGGATGGTTACAGTTACTGTGAGTAGTAATAAACAAATAGAGTCCATGACAACTTGCTGTCCATCTGTTTAGTAATCAATTGCAGAAGACTTCAAAATGTGGTGAGAGCAAAAAGCCATACATAAGCAAATACAAATGTGTTATAGGTGTTCTTATCACATTTTGAAGTTTACTGTACAGATCAGTGGCAAATCTAGGGGAGGGGCCCAGCGGCCTGGACCCCCTTTATTTTGGGTAAAAGAATAAATGCAGAAGGAAGAAAAGCTAGCATGGCAGGTTTACAACCCACCCCCCCCCCCTCCCCCAAAGCTCAAGGTCTGGATCCACCACTGCACACCCATGGCAACATGGAGTCTATTTGTTTTATCGTGATGTGGTAAAAAAGCAAAATGTTGTTACTGGTGACATCATCTATGCATCTATCCTCCAATAGATTATAAGCAAGAACCAATCAAAATGCTTGTACAATTCAGCTTATGATATGATTTATTTTCTTTTGAACATTGCAGACTGAGGTGAAGACAGCTTTGTGCAAACTAAACAACACTGTTCTTGGTGAACTAGGCAGGGAATTACAAACTCAGATTAAAGTGCCAAACATCACTGACCTTCAGGTATTGCAAACCAAAACATTCTTTTCAACAACTGTCACTGACTGTGCTAAATAAATAATTCCAGTACCACACAAGGTACTGTGTACATGTAAAAGATGCTCAGGGATAAGTTGCTGGCCGAATTAGGATGCAATTTAAAGATTAGCAAAATGAGACTGTAGTGTTTGAAGCCACCGTCAAGATTGGGACCCAGTACCTGGTAAAATTTCTGGTCTGTTGTAGTACCCCAGAGACTTTCTGGGACTTCCTACTCCCAGTATTGATTAACATGTAACTTACCCCGATAATATCTATATGTTATCGGGCGAACAGGTGAAGGGAATATTCAAACTTGTTGGGTAGAAGTTGTTATCCAATACCAAACTCTTGGAACTAATTTACAAGGAAATGTGTAGCAGCTAGAGGAGAGAATGAACAATCAGATATCTGCAAGGAGGGCTATTACTCCTATTTGAAGTAAATATTCCATTTGAATTGGTGTTTTTGTTTCTTTCATCAGAGTTACCAAGCAAATATAACAAATTTGCTGAATTCCTTGACAAACGATTACCAAAATATTGCTGAAGATGTAAGTATATAATTGATTCATGGTCTTAATTTATTGCATCAATCTGATTCAAACCTTCTTGCTCACTGACTTGAGCTTATTGTTATTGGTATTGGTAACACTACAATACTCCAAGTAATTCCGTATATTCATATGATTCCAATCCATTTCATACTAACATTGCTGCTCAAAAGTAAGTTGACAGTCCCTCAAAACTTGATCCCTGGCTTTGATTCTCAAAGCATCTCAGGATCAAGGCTCATTGTTGAACCCCCAAAGTCATCTGTTGTTATTCTGTTGTTTGAGGATTTATGTGAGGATTTACAACAACCCAGAATCCAAATATAGACATTTGAACAAACTGTTGCTATACTTGGATGACAAATGTTGAGCATCTTTCATTACTTGACACCTGAGTACAGCATCAGCATCTTTCTTAAAACACTTAAAATTAACATTGCTGTTATCCCAGTTACATTCAACACTCTAACCATTTATAATAAAATATTTACCCAGTATTAGTTGTTTTGTCATTTGAATTCACAAACATCAAGGTATTATTTAATTAGTTATTAAGTAGTGTTGTTATTTCACGAAGGTGACACAATTTAAAACTATGAAACAAGTAGCCTCCCATGTATATATACCCTACCCCCACATTTATATCCAGGGCTCGACACTAATTTTTCAACTTACTAGCCAAGTGGCTGGTGACATCTTAGATGTTTTTAGATGTTACCTCAATTTCAGTCTGTTTACTAGCCAAACTGCCTAGTGGAAATTGAAAACCACTTTCCAAAACTGAATTTCTACTAGTATGTGGCTGGTTGGCTACCATTAGTGTCGAGCCCTATATAGTTAATATATATATATGTGTGTGTGTGTGTGTATATGAAAAGATGTAATATATCATGTAGATATAATAATCAAATATAAGTTAGTAATTTATGAAATATAAAAATATCATAGATGCAATGTAAAAGTCCTGATTGATTACAATAAACAATAAACATTGTGTAAATTATGAAACTTTCAACTCTAAAATGATACTTACTGAGTTACTGAGGTTAAGAGTTGTAATTTTTAATATCAGAAGAACTTAATAAGTTCTTCTGATTTTCTAAATTACATCTCTTAAGCTCGTTAACTCAGTTAGCAAAGGGCAAATTAAGAGACAGTCTTTGTGGGGAACTGAATATACATTAATGTTCTTTAAATTGTTTACCATTTTTAAAATGTATTTCTAGGTTCAAGCCTTGGAGTCCTTCTCTCAGGTCTCTAGGGACTATTTTTATCTTATGCAAGAATTAAATGATAGAGACAATGGCGGTGGTTTCCGTGAAACACTTTGTGGTAATGGCCGCCCTCTACCAGAGAATGATGGTACTGGCAGTGGCAATGGATCGAATGGGGGTCAGGGCTGGCAACAAGCATCTCTTGGATTGTTGGCTGCTGCATGTGGCCAAGATTTGCCAAATGGAACTTTTGATGGTGTCCCGCCTGGCACGAATCCCATCGACTATTATTTGAATATGACGCAAAATATGAATTTGGGAAGAAATGATGATGAAGAAAATGCAAGAAGGAAAGCTGATGAAAAATCGTGCTCAAATCTTTCCTCTGTGTATGACAAGTACAACGTGACAAGGGACAAGGGTGAGTTACTGCTTTTCCGTTATTGTTATTCTTGGCATGGTGTTAAAGTTAACACTGAAACAGGGCTTGGCTAAAGCTCGAGTCTCGTGTAATATGAAAATATTTGCAGATGTGTGAGTGGCCCGCGCCCGAGTATTTAAAGAGAAATTGCATGTTAAGTGTTATGCCCTTTGCTATTGTTTTGCGTGCGAGAGTCGTTTCTTCGATTTTGCATATCGATATCCTCGAAAAGTTCTTCAAGCGTCTCGATCCTTGATTTTCGATCCTCGATTCTAAATCCTCAGTCCTCGATTCTCGATTCTCGATTTCTGATTCCCGATTCCCGATTCTCAATTCCCAATTCTCGATCCTTAGTTCTTTATCTTCGATTCTTGATAGCTTTGAGGATTGAGTTCGAGTCAAGCCTGTCGACTTACTTTTGAGATGTAATGTATATTAATACAATGTTGTATGTGATACTAGACTTGATGATGTCATTTTCTCTTTCTCTTAGATGAAGATTGACGTTAGTGTTGTGTAACAAGATGATAACACTTCTTCCTCTTCCCATTTTATATTTGTTTAATATATTAATTACCGTGTATATATGACTGTTTTCTTTGTTTTTTACACTTTCATTTCAGACTCGTGTTCAGTCATTGATCCAAAATGGAGAGTTGACTGTGGCTGGCCAGGGATCTCAGAGGAACAGTGCAGACAAAGGGGTTGCTGTTTTGATGCAACGATACCTAAAACTCGCTTCTGTTTCTACAAAGCCGGTATGTCTTATTTATTTATAACTAAAACCAAAGAAATTATAACAGCCAATCAGAAGAAAGAAAAATCCCCTTAAGAGTCAGTGAGAACTCAAAGTGAAACAGGCCATCTGCCTAAAGTGCGGGAAAACGCGGGTAACCAACACATGATTGGTTTTAAGTTTTGAATCTAATTGGTTGAGAGAGTGGCACGAGTTTTCTGGACCAATCAGAGTGAAGTCAAGCAGTTTCCATGCAATCTTGGATTATTTCGACACCCAATTGACAATTTCTCTATTTATTTCTCAATGTATTTAGTTTTTGTTAATTTTCCAGGATACTCTTAAAGTTTTGTAAATGAGAACTAATAAGAATTGTGAAAGCTACTTAAAACTAGTTTTAATCAGTGTTTCAGTCAAAGCTGATCTCGTTTGCAGAGGATGCGGGATGCAACTGTTATTTGAACCAAATTGTGCGCAGAGTGGGCGGAGTAACTGGAAATGCAGGTCAAGGGGACAAAGACTCTGGATTTGTTCAACTCAGCTCACTGTTCCTAAAGGGAAAGATCCTGTACACCCCTGATAACAATGTGACCCGTTATATCATTCAACAGGTGAGTTTTTAATGTAGTCCTGTAAATATGAAGTATGCCGTGAAACATTTCCTTAATGGATCAATATCGGTCAGTTGTAATAGTTAGAAGCTGTGTAAAAAGGCGTTTTTGACTCTAATAGCGATATTTTCTGCGACAGCTAGTCAGAGCAATTACTGTTGGCGAACCGTGCGTTGTAGGTTTTCGTGTGCGGTGGACTACACTACTGTAAGAATTCTTACCTGTCTTTTTTTCCTACTTATTGTGTACAGGTCAAGAATGAGCTGTCTGATATCACTCGTATAAGAGACTTTGCCTACTGGTGGGTGAATAACTCGGACTATATCCATGAGAGTGTTTTGAATTACACTAACCTGCTCAAGAGACCACTGGACTCGGTATGCAAAATTTGTTTGAAAATTATTCGTTATGAACCCATTCCTTTCTTAGCTGGCTTTATTGTCTTCTTCTGATAAGTAATCCGTTTGAGAGCAATTTTCAAGTGAGTGTCAACAGTAACACGGTATTGCCTTTCTTTTGCTTTACTTCGGTCTGTGATTGTTCTAGAAAACTCGTACCATCCTATCAACCAATCAGATTTAAATCTAGAAGCAGCTGCCGCTTGGTCAGTCGCGTTTTCCCGCCATGTTCTTTCCCGCGTCACAAGCAGTCGGTTTGTTTCTGCTTTGAGTTCTCATTGGCTACCCGCAAGATTCTCATTGCAGTCATTCGTTTGAGCAACGATTGTGGCTGTTAACTAATAGTTAATCATAATAGCTAAAAATAATAGTTCTTTTGGTTTAATCAACCGAGTTGATAATGTAAATTAGTCACCATGAAGAGTTTAAAAGCTAACGTTTCGAGCGTTAGCCCTTCGTCAGAGCGAATCAACGAAGAAATCGCTTTGACAAAATGCTTACGCTGTAAATGTCAGCTTTGAAACTCTTTACGGTGACCAATTTACATCTCAGTTGGTTAAACCAAATTACCTTGTTACCCCCACTGACGCAGCACCACGGTTTGTTTGGAAAGTTACCCCCTCTATTCAACTGATATTTCTATTCTGTAAGTTTCTTATTATTTATATTTATGATTGGATGGTGGATTTTTCTTCTTTTTTTAGAGGATCTGCGAACTATCGAATGTCCTGAGACCTGGAGCAAACCCGGACTGGACTGAAGTGTCTTTGAACTTGTTAAATTCTTCTGCTCGTCGAAATATCACAATAATACCGGCATCGTTTAATGTCACTACTGTACTGAATAACCTGGATCAGTTGTTTGGAACAATCTTGAGGATATTTCAATGCACATCACATGAATATTTTGAAGGCTACAAGGATGAAGATTCCTTGGTCAAACGCGCCATTAACACCTCAAAGGTACCAGCTATTGCAAGTAAGTTAGCCCCTTTCTTTTAGGGTATTGCCTTTTTCTTGAATAATAATAATAATAATAATAATGATAATAATCTTTATTTAGCAATAATTTCCATAAATAATAATAAAAATAATGATAATAGTAATAAGGTTTTTATGAGCGCATTTAAGAATCTCAATGCTCTTACATAGCATAATAAAAAATGAAATTTAACAGTGATGCTAACAGTCAGTAGTACCAACACTGACAAAAATGAAGTTAAATGGGATAAAAATCTATGTAATGTTTCACAATACTAAGAATAAAATTTCCGGAATAGGAATGTTTTAAGGGCAGATTTGAAATACGAAAGTTACGACTGAGTTTTTGTGCTCGTTAGTTTAGTACAAACTCAGCTGTGACCAAAGCAGAAAAACATTCATTGCATTATTCGCTCCTTTGCTTAAACCTTTGATCCCTAACAGTGACCAGCATCTAAATTTTCTTTAGAATATCACCCCTGAATCAAACATTAAGGTCAGGAGAACAAAGGAAATGATCACAAATTCTCCTTGTCAGTACCTCAGGAATTGTATAAAGAATAGTATGGAGAATATGCATACTGATGTTAGGGTGTAAAGGGCTGCATGGAAGGTGGACGCCTTCCATGAAAGAAAGACGTTATCTCTTGTTTGCCATATTTTTTATTTCTATCGCATCTCATTTCATTCCATGTCACTTCACAAAAATTGCTTCAGTGAACACTAGCAGGGGTTTCAAAAAATGTTTCTACAAGTGGCTGCCGATAGTGTTGTTGGTGGTTGTGCTGTGTAAGGGCTGGAAGGCAGAACCCAAATACGAGAGCCTGCTCACAGATTAAAGAGACGGTGATAAGAGGTCAAACAGTCAGCAGTAGACTACTGGAAACTGGCTTTTATTGAAACCCCTGCTCTGGTAAACTGAACCAATCAAGAAGTCGTAATGTTTTCATTGAGAACGTCTAAGGTTTTTTTGTTTTGTATAAATAGGCTTAGTGTTTGAAGATTCAACTGGTGACCTGGATAACGTTCCAAAGTTTATCAAATATAAGATTCGACAGGACGTGGATTACACCCCAGCTACGAGCAGAGTACGCCGTTGGTAAGGCCAGGGATTTGTTCTGTTCCGTTGGTCTTTTTTTTTAACTGCTTAAGGAAGTTATTCACCTTTTGAGTGGCAACCCGTTCTCGTCATCGTCGTTCTTAATCCTTGAACTCCAAGGCCGGGTCATTTAAACAAAGTTTAGCCGTTGTTTAACAAAACCGCGTCCAAAACAATCCTCTTTTATCTGATCATCTAAGGGGAAATTAAAAATACTCCTTTATCACTCGATGTATTGGGAACTGGGATAAGTTTCAGTGGTGTGGACCACTTTTCTTCACACGAAAAAATTATTTCATTTTTTTTTATTCTCAGGTATTGGCGACCAGGCCCTCAAGACAGCTTCTTCAGGCAGAGGTACTTCAACTTTGGGTTTTTGTACCTACAAGACTTGATTGATCGTGCCTTGATGAACATGTTGCTGAATGAAACTATTGAGGAACCGGGAGTGTACATGCAGGAGTTTCCTTATCCATGCTACGTCAAAGACAAGTAAGTATACTGCAACATACAGCTGGTAGTAGGATGTCTTGGGCATTTCTCGTTTGATTGTCATAGAACCCTAGGGAAGTGTCATATCGAGGTAAAAGCGTTAAAAAATTAAAGACGTGACCTTTTGGTTGGAACGGACTGGGTCTGTGCATTTTGTGCTATGTCGAACTCTGTTTTTATTGCTGTTTCAGGTTTGTATTCTACATCGGTGGTACTATGCCGTTGTTCATGACCCTGGCGTGGATATTTAGTGTGGCAATGATCATCAGAGGTGTGGTTCACGAGAAGGAACGCCGACTTAAAGAAGTCATGAAGGTAGGACGCTTGAACTATCATTGAGTAGATATTTTATTTCCTGTGATTTCTCGTGGATTCTTGGGTCACTGGAAAAATTGTGCTCTTGTTGGCGTTTGGTCTTTCACTGAGAATGTCATTAATTTCGAAGAAAATTTGGTCATCGGAAAGTCATATTTTCAGCGATTAGCATGTTTCCTTTGCAAGGCGCTGTGGCCTTACGGGTGGTGCATTGGACTGTGGATGGAAAGGTCCGGGTTAGAGCCGTCGCGAAAATCTTAGTATCGTGTTTTTGAGCGAGACATTTTACCCTCATAGAGCCGCCCTCTGTACAGAGCCTTTCTCCACTCACAGCCCCTCAATTAGGCTATCTCCTTCACTGAGCCCCTCTCCCCCTGGAGCCTTAAAGAGTACAGGCAAATTGGTTTCGGAACCTTAAAAAAATTAAATCGGGGTTGCGGGGGAGGGCGGGGGGGGAACTTGCTGTGGATCAGCATACCTTATTAGGGAAGTGTTACTACTCCCAGGTACCTTATGCAACAGAAAGAGGGATAATCTCCTCTGACTTATCGAGGTATTTCCATTTGCCGACTTTTGCATTCTTCTTGACGACTATTACAAGGCTGTGGTCTAGCAGCGCCCGGTGGCCCCTGGTGCCTTACTTTTGCTCTTGGGCGACTCGGAAATTTTAGTTTTTTCGTACAAAGTATATGCTGGGCACTCTGGATTTCACAGTTTCAGAGCACTGGGCTCCATTCAATCTTCCTTAGAGCACAGCCTTGCTATTATATTTCGTTTAACGTCAAGTCTTGTTTCTGTTTTGTAGGTGATGGGTCTTGGTAATGGTGTGCACTGGGTGGCCTGGTTCATCAACAGTTCAATTCTTATGGTCATCACTATCACCCTTCTTGTTGCTGTCCTGAAAGGCGGCAAGATCTTATGGCACAGTAACCCTGCGGTTATCTTCTTGTTCTTGTTCGTGTTCATGATTGCCACCATCATGATGTGTTTCTTGATCTCGGTGTTCTTCGCCCGAGCAAACCTGGCCGCGGCTTGTGGAGGAATCATTTTCTTTGTCACCTATTTACCTTATGTGGTGGTCCGATGGTTTGAGCAGTATATGACTACGGGACAGAAAGCTATCGCGGTAAGTTTGATGTATAAATTTTAGAATATTTAAGTTGCTACACGCGCTCTCATTGGTCGATTCTTGTGTTTAGAAAAGAGGTTGTGGATGAGGTTGTGACGTCACGATTCATTGTCGAATTGTGTTTTAGAAATATTTTACAAAAGCAGAAGAGGAATTTTTCCATGTTTACACAGCCCTTCCTCAACATTCGTGGGGTTGGGAAAATTCTCAAAAATTTATGCATACCCTAGACTGCTTCTCGGGTCTGCATAACTTAATTAAAATCTACCACACTTGTAATAAATGGAGAGCTAATTTCTTTACAACGTTTTTTATTTATGTCCCACAGAGTTTACTATCCACGACATCATTTGGTGTCTGCTGCAATTACTTGGCGCGGTATGAAGAGCAGGGGGTTGGTGCTCAGTGGTCAAACTTCTTCTCCAGTCCTGTGTCAGGTGATGGTTTCAGTCTGGGTTATGCTATATGTATGATGATGATTGATGCTGTCATTTATGGCATCCTCACGTGGTACATTGAAGCTGTATTACCAGGTGAGTGGTGTTGTCTTAAGACTAAGATTTTTTAAGTAGCTAATTGTCTCCAGAAAAAAAAAAAAAAAACAACCAAAACAACCAGATTAGTTCCGACGTTTTCAGGATCACAGACAATTGTCCTTATAGCAGTTTTCAATTAAGTGTCAAAAGTAATGCGGGATTGCCTTGGTTTTATGCAGCTTCGCTTCGTGATTGGTCCAGAATACTTGCACCACTCTCTCAGCCAATCAGATACAAAGTTAAACCCAATCTCGACTTGGTCGCCCTCGTTTTCCCGCACTTAAGGCAATTTTTGTGGTTTTTAGTTTGATTCTGATTGGCTCTTTAGGGTATTGTTCTTTCTTCTGATTGGCCGCTTGATTCGTTTTGGTTTTGCTTTTATGATACTTAATCTTGAATCACGCTAAAAGAGAAGGAAATCTTAAAATAATACTTTGAAAGGCTTCACAGATTTCAAAGAGGAAGGAGTAGACCTTTAAATTTGAGTCAAACACGGATGGCAGATAAAATCTTGTAAAATCTATTTGAGAGGCACAAAACGCCTCTTTTTTTCTTTGAATTATAAAGCTAGCTGTTTATTATCAGCAACTATATCGTGTACTAAATGACTACATTTCTGTTTTTGTCCCCTTTACTTATGTTTAGGTTTCAAACGGTTGTACTTGTTTAGGCAGACAGTGTGATATGTAAATCTCAGGTTTGCAGGGCTGCGGTCTAGCAGCGCCTGGTGGCCCCTGGCGCCTTACTTTTGCTCTTGGGCGACTCGGGAATCTTAGTTTTTTCTTAAAAAGCATATGCTGGGCACCCCGGATTTCACAGTTTCAGAGGACTGGGCTCCCTTCAATTTTTCCTAGAGCACAGCCTTGGGTCTGGGGCTCACCAAATTCTCCCTACGCATTTACCAGGAAATGTACTGTCGCTCCAAGGGAGAATCACTAAACAGATCTGGAGAGTTTAAATGTTAGGTAATAATTCCACTTTGTCCTTTCCACAGGTCAGTATGGTATTCCGCGACCCTGGTACTTCCCATTCCAGAAGTCGTATTGGTTTGAAGTTGCTAACAAAAAGGTTGTGGAGGTTGATGCATCAGGTACAGAGCAGAGAGCCAGCCACTCTCACGGAAGAGGAGCTGTTTCCTACAGAAGCAATGTAAGTCCATGACGACTTTAAGAATGGGGGGCAGGGAAGGGAAAAAGGGAAGTAAAAAGGGTAGAAGGAATCAGGAGGGTTGGATGGGTAGAAGGAAGAAGGAAGAGATGGATATAGGTTGGAAGAATGGAGGGAGCGAGTGATGTAGGGAGGAAGGGGCAAGAGTGGAAGGAATGAGGGAGTGATGCAAAGACATCAACAAAGATGGCAGGGGTGGATCAAGAGGAAGGAAGGAAGGAGGGGAATAGAGATAAGGAGAAAGAGGGGAAAGGCTGAGAAAGTAAGTACAGCGTAAGGGTGAGTGAAAGGAGGCAGGGAGGGAAGTGTGGGGAAAAGGGTGAAGTTGGATTGGTGGAAGGAAGAAGGGAGGAAGAGATGGAAGTAGGGAGGAAGA
Organism: Stylophora pistillata; assembly: GCF_964205215.1. Taxonomy (NCBI): domain Eukaryota; kingdom Metazoa; phylum Cnidaria; class Anthozoa; order Scleractinia; family Pocilloporidae; genus Stylophora; species Stylophora pistillata. The sequence continues at coordinate 10,558,983 of NC_142529.1, forward strand.
AGGGAGAGGGTGTGGAAGGGAGGAAAGAGCAAGAGTGAGAAGAAACAAGGGAGGGAGGAGGGGGCGGAGAAAGGAGGCGATGTTGGTGGGAGGAAGGAAGGAAGGGAAGGGAAAGAGAGGAATGGTGGTGAGAAGGAAGGAAGGCAGGGAAAACTAGACAAAGGAGGAAGAAGGAAAAATAGTTACTGTTAGTATTTATAGGAGATTATTTGCACAAGTATTTACGTTAGGTTTCGTAGCTGTTTACATGTGGGAAATCATCTTGAAGGGTGCGTAGCTGCCAGCGTTTGCAAAATCCTACCCACTAATTTTTAAGCTTTTCCCTTTTTTCTCAGACTGGAGGAATGGATGAAGTTGCCTTCCAAGACGAAGACAGGTTTTGTGTGACAGAAAAAGAACCTACCCAGCTTCCCTTAGGATGTTCAATAAGGAACTTGGTTAAGGTAAGGAAGACTTTGTCCTCCTCCCTGGTAAAGAAATTCTATCACTGGGATCTGCGGTAGGGTGCGACACGCCAGTGTGTTTCCAAGGGAGATAAGTGTATTTGGGTAGAGTATGCGTCTTGGTGTGTGCTTTTGTTTTATCTTTTCTAAACTTGGTTGTGGTTTTCTAAGTGAAACTATGGTTAAAATGTTGTCCTCACATTTTGGGTGTTCTTCGCAGCAAAAACAAATTGTAAACAGAATCTCTCACTGTTTTGCGCATTTGCCATTGTTGTCAGTGTTAACTGGATTTCTTATAGCGCGATTTACTCTTTCACTGAGCTTTAAATTTATTTGTTTTTTTTTTTTTATGTGTTAACCTTGAAGTAAATGTAACGGTCAGAAGAATATAGGAAATGTTCGTCAATTTAAGAAGCTCTTGATTAACACACAGATCTCCTTGTCAATACTATAGGAAATGTATAGAGAACCATATGGAGAATATGAATGCTACAGTAAGGGTGTAAAGAGTGAAATCAGGACGTGTTTGACATTGCTTATCCTAGAAGAGGAAAGGACGCTTGTTTAATATGAAGCTAGTGTAGGCCTTACTAGCCAACGAGTTCTCTGACCAACAGTTATGAAGAACTTGGCCTTGGAGCTACTTTGTTGTTGTTTTTAGTAAACGGGGATGCATGTAAATGTAAGTACCTCTCCTAATGGGTCTTTTTCTTCTTTTGGTCAGATCTACAAAGATGGCAATAAACTTGCGGTAGACGGATTAAGCCTCAACTTGTACCAAGGACAAATTACGTCATTCCTTGGCCATAATGGCGCTGGAAAAACTACAACAATGTCTGTATTGACCGGTTTGTTCCCCCCAACATCGGGCACTGCCATCGTTAACGGGTATGACATCCGAAAAGATATCGATTTGGTTCGAAAAAGCCTCGGAATCTGCCCGCAATACAACGTTTTGTTTGATAATCTGACTGTGTCTGAACATCTGTGGTTCTATGCGTCACTGAAGGGAATGCCAAAGGAAGATATTCCGGCTGAAGTTGACAGGTAATTGATAACTCTAGCTTGCGGTTGTTATCATAGTTATGAGTTTTTTCGCTGGTGCTGTTCTAGCAGAGATTACAGACACGTCGATAGCAACACTGACAACGTTTTGAATATTATTAGTAACTCCACGACAACAACGTGAACAGCAACAGCAAAACGATGGCGACCATTTCAGGGACGTGAAACATTAAAGTCAAGACTAAATCATTATCAGGAAGAGATGCAATTATAACAATACTGCAACAATACTGCAACAATACTGCAACAATACTGCAACAATACTGCAACAATACTGCAACAATACTGCAACAATACTGCGACAATACTGCGACAATACTGCGACAATACTGCGACAATACTGCGACAATACTGCGACAATACTGCAACAATACTGCAACAATACTTAGAACGATCGATGAACCATTTGAGAAAATAAAAGCATTTCGAAAAGGTCGAATTAGCCTTCGGTACCACCTTAAGAGTAATCGTTCTTGGACTTTTTGCAGTGTTTTCGAGCGGATTGTTATGTTCTCTGTTGTTACTCGTCAAGTTTTGTTGTAATCAGTAAAATAATCTTTCCTTTTATTTCGTTAGATTCCTAAAGGACGTGGGCTTGGAGAACAAGAGACACGAATTATCTTCATGTCTTTCTGGTGGAATGAAACGAAAGCTCTCTGTGGCCATGGCCTTTGTAGCAGGCTCCAAAGTCGTCATCCTGGATGAGCCCACGGCTGGTGTGGACCCATATGCAAGGCGAGGAATCTGGGACTTGCTTCTTTACTACAAAACAGGTACTGTGGGTGTGACCGCTAGAATGCATTTTACACCAAAATCTTAGAATCTCAGACAGAATAGACAATCGTTACTAAGATTTTCCTAAACAGGATATTCGTTTTCGCTTTAGGCCGTACTGTGCTTCTCTCTACTCATCATATGGACGAAGCAGACATTTTGGGAGACAGAATCGCCATTATCTCACAAGGAAAGCTTCATTGCTGTGGCTCCTCTTTGTTCCTCAAGGGACACTATGGCAACGGGTACTACATGACACTCACTAAGAAGGCACCAGAGGAGAGGCCAGGCACGGCAAGGACCCTAAAGGACGTGACATTGATGCAGTATGCTCCTTCAACAGGGAGCTCTCTTGATGAAGGTAAAATGAGATCAAAGGTCATTGATTGACTGTCGAAAGGCCAGAACTAAATTAATCACAACAGCCATTCTGAACAAAGGAAAGTATTACAAGAAGCCAGTGGAAACTGGAATAACATCGAGCAAATTGTCGAAAGCGCGGGAAAACGCGAGTGGGCAAGGTGCGTTTCCTTTCATTTTGTAATCTGATTGGTTGGTCGAGTGGCCCGAGTTTACTGGACTAATCACAGAGCGAAGTAAAGCAAAACGACAACAATCCAGGGTTACTTTCGAAACGCAGTTTAAATTTGAATGAAAAATATAGGCGAATATCCGTAGACAAACAGTGACGTAGCTTCCTTAAGTAAAGGATGATTATCGTATTGTAAAACAGGGTGTCAAAGTTATTTGTCATGAGATGAATTGAATAGATACGTTTGGCTATAGGTGTCCGTCTAGAAGTGTATTGCATTTTGTCCTTGTTAGGTGTTGGTATGGACTCATTAGACGCTTCAGAGCAAGGGAGCCTCAATTCCGTGCCTGTGAACTCCTCCTCAGACCCTTCTCTGTATGTTACAGAAGTGTTCTGCAAGGAGCCAGCGGTAACTTCCTTCGTCAAGACCTATATCCCCACGGCTCAACTGGTCGAGAACATTGGGTCTGAGCTAACATACGTTCTTCCGACTGAGTTAGCTGGGGAAGGCCGCTTCCAGGATCTGTTTGAAGAGCTGGATAAAAACTTGGATCAACTTCACATCGGTAGTTATGGCGTGTCAGATACCACTCTTGAAGAGGTAACTTTGTTGTGGTTTTGTTGACGTTGACTCCCAAGATTTGTGTTGCAATTCTCGTAACGGGTCTCGTATATTCCCTTGTAAATGTGTTAGAGAATTCGGTGTTAAATCAAGCCAACACTGTCTGATCAATGTATGAAGTGGTCTATTCTTGTCACCAGTTTGCGGAATATGTGAAGCTCTAAGAAGTTACAGTTTGATCCGCTCTGGGAGCGACTTGGTTAGTCTATCTAACAAGTCTATCATTGAGAAGAAAATTGTTAACCATCGAGACCCCGAGTGACCAACATCTAATTTCTCCCCCACAGTAATACTGCTGAGTCATTTATTAAGATCATGAAAAGAAAGGAAATTATCGCCGAACTAAGGAGCTTTGATTGTTAAATAAATTCTCATTGTCAGTACCAAAGGAAATGTGTGGAGAACAGTGTACAGAATATGCATGTTGATGTTAGGGAGTAAGGTGTTAAACAACCTAACATTGAACTTTTATTTCAAAGGTATGAACAACATTTTTTTCTAGCTGATATTTTGGCGGCGGAGTGACAGGGGCATAAACATTTTATTTTGGAGACGCGAAGCTCACTAGTCTCCTCCTTTTTTTTTTTATTTTTTTATTCAGGTGTTCTTGAAAGTAGCCGAAGAAGCCAACGCCGAAGAAGAAGGTGAGACCACAAATGTGTTTTTGCCTCTCAAACCTCGAACTTGTTGGTATTATGTTGATACTCCAACGATACAGCGCATGCGTAATGGTATATATTTATGATAACGATGTTGAAAACACCAAAAACACTGGGGACCGTTTGACAATAGCAGCGAATCATGTTTCTTCACAGTATATCTTTCCTACATCACATAATCAGTCTTTAAATACGAACAGCCTACCCCTTATTCATTCTCTTAAGATAACTTTTATTTCGTTTGATTTAAACCACAACTTTTTTTTTTACAATTTTTGTTTTTCCATGATCACCAGACATGCTTGCTGCCGAGATGCCCAAACGCCGGCCCAGTTTCCGCTCACAGCTGAGTCGCAGTTCAAGAATAAGCGACAGTTTTACTGACAGAGAACAGCTATTGGCTAACGATAGTCAAGATTTAAATGGTGAGACTTGAAACCAACAAGTAACTAGACGATACTATTATCCAGTCACTCTTAGCGTTTTTCGGTCGAGAAAAGATTGGAGTCGAGTGGAAAAGGGCAGACGGAGTCAAAAATAACCTCGTTCACGGGGTTTCTTTCCTTCTCTACCGAGGGAGATTGGGAAGGAGAGAAGCCACGAAAGCGAAGTTACTCTATGTTTGTGGTACTTCAGTGGTTTTGATTTTTGTCACAAAAACTGCTTTGATTTTAGTCAAAGTTCGATCATTCTATTTTAGCTGTTTTTTTTTTTTTTTCCATAGCCATTTAACATGAATTAAGATCAGGGTTGGAGTTTTAAACTAGAGAATATTTTATTTCACTTGCACGTTTTCTTCACCCTTTACAGCTAAAATCAGTATGCAAGTTCTCCATTCTGTTCTCTATACATTACCTATGCTACTCACAGGGAGAATTTCTCTAACAATCAAGAGGTTTTTACGTTCACAATCATTTCCATTAATTGTAAGGAGAAATTGGATGCCAGTCACTCTGGGCGGGGGGAAGTATGGGAAAAGTTTGGAAAAGTTCTCTTACGTAACTGATTTTGCTAAGACACAGCTAGTGCCCTCTTTCCAAACGTTTTGCGTCAATAATTGTTTTTAGGGGGCTGGAACATTTTGACAACTTCAGAGCTTGCAAAACGGTGTTTAACTTACTTGAAGAAGTTAACCACTTTAAAAAGAGGCGTCAAAATAATTAATTGGAGGATTGGATCGACAGAACTGGAAGAAATCAAAGCGAATCACATTTGAGTCAACCCTATAACTCCCGGAAAGATCAACATGTATCGTCACCTTACGTTATCAGTGCATTATCCAACAAACAGGTCATGAGAATCGGTACACTGATCAGTCAGGTTGTGTCATAGTGATACTGATTTAATACCAAATTCTCCCAATGTATCTGCAAGGAATCGCATGGCAGGTAGTTTGGGGAATTACGGATCGGATTGAAGCACGTTTAATTTGATTGATTTTGTTTTAGACCGGGACGACACCACCTCTGTTTTGGATGCCCAAGATGGAGTTTATGATGGAGAAAAGAGGCTGACAGGTGCCAAGCTACTGAAAGGACAATTCTGGGCTCTGCTGGTAAAACGATTCCATCATACCAGAAGAAATCGGAAAGGATTCTTTTCTCAGGTAGAACCATTATTGATGAAAAGCAACAGTTATGAAAGTCGAAAGATTTCTTTGTCAGATAGCTTGTCGATCGAGTGTCGTAAAACTAAAACCAATAGATTTCAACAACCAATCAGAGCAAAGGAAAAATATTTGGGGGAGCCAACGAGAACTCGTCTAGGAGCGCGGGAAAACATGAGTGGCCAAGTCGTGGTTGGTTTTATTCTTTAATCTTATTCGTCAAGAGGGTGGTGCGAATTTCTTAACCAATCACAGAGTACAATCAATCAAGGCTAATGCAATCACGGAATACTTGGACACTCGACTAAAAAACGCTCTGTGTGGGTTTATTACTCAACTTTACACGTGAACTCCAGTCTTATAGCTGAGTCTTTCCTTTGTTCTTGCAGATTCTACTGCCGGCCTTCTTTGTCTGTTTGGCTATGCTCGTGTCGCAGATCAGACCAGTTTCAGAGATGCCAGCACTTGAACTTAACACCAACATGTTCCTAGACCTCGAGCCACATGAGCATTACTTGGCGTTTGCTTTGGATGATAATGGAAAATCGGCTTTAACACAGCGCATGATGGATATGCTGGTGGAATATCCGGGAGTTGGTGAGTGAAATAATCGACCTCCGGTCCCTGTTGCAGTAGTGTGCGGGGGCACTATGCTTCAGCCAATCAGGTGACGGGATTTTGTAGCGTCTTTAACATTACCCTTCACTGCTCTAGGAACGTCCTGTTTGGAAAATTCCTGTAAAAGAAAACCAATCAAGTTCAGTCCTGCTCCTAAAGAAAATGCCAGTACTTTACAATGTGACTGTCAATCAACTGGAACAGCAAAATGTCCCGCGGGTGCTGGTGGCCCTAGACCTTCTCAGTGGCATTCGTTTACCGGTGACAAGCTACAGAACATGACTGGCCGCAATATGACAGACTATCTGCTCAAGACTTATCACAATTTTATTCGAAAGAGGTAGGGATTCTGTAGTGTTTTATGTTAGTAGGGTGCAACCAAATTTTGGGGGTCCTGTGCTGGCAGCAGTGATCTTTTTCTTCGTTCGTTTAGACTTTTGAGGCAAACTATAAGGTCGAAGCGAGATCGCGATTGGTGCTTTGTAAACTGCGATAGTAATATAGAGGTTTCAATAACTTTTTTCATAAGCTGCTGCGCCCGAAAAGGGCCAAGCCAATCACCACTCAGTCACTAGCGTTTTCCGCGTTTCAGCTGGACAAGAGGTTTGCTTGTTCCTGGTTTGAGGTCTGTATTTATAGATTCGTACAGTGTACAGGCGAGAGAACAATAGGAGACGTAGTCCCCCACTAAGTTCATCCGCCTAAACCAACCCCAACCCACCCATCCCACCCCAGGGGAGGATATCCATCTCCTACCCCTAACCCTGCAGGAGACGGGACCTCCATTTATTCGTCCCTATCCGAGAAGACTAGAATATCTAACCATTTCTGGATGGTATAGAAAGGTAGCTTATTCTTTTCAGTTATTCTAAAACCTTGAGTGTTGGTCCGGCTGGGGCTCGAACCCTCGCCCTCCCGCACAACAGTCCAGCGCTCTATCCATTGAGCTAACTGGGAGGCGGTTTGGCTCCTCGTGATTTTATCTTAGCTCTGATTTGCTTCTTGTGATTTTGCGGCCTTAGTTCTTATTGGCCATCGTGCTTGCTTCTGTTAGGAGATCTTATACGCGGCGGTAGACCCGCTGGTAACCAGCTTTTATTGATACCTCTGGTACTAAATTTTACGTCCTGATTTAATATCTGGTCATTTTCCTGTTGTGTTCTAGATATGGAGCTGTAACTCTCGGAGATAACTTCAGAAATCTACCAGCCTCTCTCTCTCAGTCAAACGTATCGTACCTCAGGAGTATTTTTAAGCGGCACAATGCAAAGGTAAATCTGTAATTGAAGTGTTTATTATTTCTCTCACTCAACCTATTACCACGTTTGACTATCTTACGACCGTTGCACGACGTATTGACATTAGTGTCGATTTGCTACAACGAGGTTTATGTCCAGCAGGAAACTTAACTGTAGGATATAATGCTGTAACACTTGTCACAATGTGTCCTTTTTATTTTGTAATAATTTTGGTGTTTGATGTACACCGGTTAGCTCTTACCAGTCGCTTTTTTTCTTTGTTGTTACAGGCCTGGTACAATACTAAGGGTTATCACGCTGCTCCGACATTCCTAAATGTACTGAACAATGTGATCCTTAGAGGCAAGGCTCGCGAGAAAGGACTGAATGCATCACTATTTGGTACGTTAATGAAAGTGAACCATTGCGTTACTTTTAATGTCACACGTAACTGGTGTTACTTAGAGCGGCGCTTTTTGATTGAGCGTCTAATATTTCAAAACCACTGTAACCGCGTCAGCCAATCAGAACAGAGGCAAACACTACAGGGAGCCAATGAGAACTAAGAGTGGATGCGTGCGAAAGGCCTTAAGCGCGGGAAAACGTGTATCTTACGGGTGATTGGCTCACGTTTTATTTTTTTATTGGATTGGCCAAGGGGAAGATGGGAGGTTTTCAAAGCTTTTTGAAAAATTTAAGCTGCAAACCAAATTGATTGCAATACCAGATTACTTTGTACATTCAATTTGTTAATCGTCATGGACAGTGTACCATTGTTAACTTAGTTTATTCACTGCAAATGTTCTTTTGCAAGATGAGATTTTTTGTTGGTATTTCATCAGGTATTAACACTATTAATCACCCTATGAACTACACCAAGGAACAACTGAGCGAGGAAAATCTGTAAGTTAAACGCTAAGCCCATCAACAACCCGACAAAATCGTTTAGGCCGTGGAGCCGAGTTTGTAACCTGAAAAATGACAAAGAAATCAAACCACCAAGTTAAGGACCAGTCAAAGGCGCGATCTCTCTACTTAGGGACATGTCATTTATTCAAGGAGGGGGTGGACTAGTGCATTTTCATTTTCCTCTATATAATTTCCAGTGGCCCTGTTCTTGCCGCTACATGAAGTAATGTGTCCCCCCCGCCCTCCTCAAGAGTTCCTTCTCGCTGACGCCTTCAGTAGTCTCTTTTGTAGACAGGAAAAAGAAACATGACACCTTAGAAATGGTTGTAGAATTTTACGTAGCTCTTAATTTTTAGTTGCACGAAAGGTATGACCCCCTCCTCATTTACACCACCCACCCCTGCCCTATAATGAGTGATAGGTCTTATCTTCAAGCACTTGATTGAGTTTTTCACGTTTTGCTCATCCGGCTTAAATCTTTCATCTGTCATTATTCCAATTTCATTATTTCCCTGTTAAGCCATCTGTTTGTCTTCGTGGGTTAACATCGGCACCTTTGTGCCTCTCTATCTTGGCAAACTAATCTTTTATAGACTTCGTCGCATCGGAGAAGATACACTTTCAGCACAAGCCTGAAATTGTCCAAACGTTCTAAACATTTAGGATAATATAAGTAGTTACAGAAATTTGTTACGGTAACTGCTACATTGATGCCTCTGTGTACAATTCTTTTTCAGTTTTAACCGTATTGTTGACGTGCTCGTGGCCATCTGTGTGGTTTTCGCCTTGTCGTTCGTTCCCGCCAGCTTTGTTGTTTACTTAGTCAACGAGCGAGCTTGTAAAGCCAAGCATCTGCACTTGGTCAGCGGTGTGCGCCCGTTCATCTACTGGCTGTCTACGTATACTTGGGACTTCGTAAGTAGGGTTAAAAGGTGGTTGTAAATGCAGATCCTCATGCGCTACATGACAGAGAAAACGTTTCTTTAGCTTCCTTTCTCCTCGGACTGCTTTTCCTCTTTTCTTCTCCTCGACGAGACTGTATGGATTGCTAACGTGAGACTGGTTTTTTTTTCAGATCAACTACCTCATTCCAGCAGTGGGTTGCATCTTCATTTTCTTGGCCTTTGGTGAAGACTCGTATACTTCCACGAGGAATTTCCCACCGACCTTCCTTCTTCTTATCCTTTACGGGTATGTTGAATATAAATGTCCGTTTTCGATCACAAATTAAAAAAAAAAATTCACCCAAACTATCACAAGGACCACTTTGAACCGGACAATAAAGAATTGGTTCCTGCATAGCGTGCGTATATCAAGTTATGAATGCACGCGAGAAGTTTGGAGAACACAAGAGAGGCGAAAGAGCTGCTTGAGGCGCAGCCGAGAGCAACTCTTAGCTTCTTTAAATAGTCGCTCACCAGGATTTCACTGTTATCTTTGAAAGCTTTCTAAAAGTCTCACGGTTTTTTTCGTAATCCTCTCCCTTTCCCTTTGTGTCCTAAGAGGGACCAGTATCTTCTTTCTTCTGACAACATCACACCTGAGGTAAGGTAAAGTCTGTTTACGAGCCTAGTGGCCCATTAGACCGGTGCTTAACTCCGGTTTCTGTAGCATGAAGCGACTAGGAGTATTTCTACTCCCCCCTGGATGGGATGCCAGTCCATCGCAGGGTTACCCCCAGCATTAAATTGCCGGTACCCATTTAAACACCTGGGTGAAGAGAGGCACTGTGAGAGTAAAGTGTCTTGCCTAAGAACACAACAATGTCCCGGCCGGGGCTTGAACCCGGACCACTCGATCCGGAGTCGACCGCAGCAACCAATGAGGCCACTGCGCCTCCACAATATCACACCTGAATCACACATTAAAGCCACGAGATAAAGGAACTGATCATCTACTAAAATAGCTTTTTGTGGTCAAACAAATTCTCCTAGCCAGAACTATTTAAAATTTACAGAAAACAGTATGGAGAATATGCATACTGATAGCAGGGTGGAAACGGTTAAGCCTGTACTCATTGCCCTCTGAATTGGTCAATGGAATTGAGTATTTTGCGGAAACAGCGCCCTTATACTGACGATTTGACTTTCTCATGGCTTTTTTATTATTATTATTATTATTATTATTATTATTATTATTATTGTAACTGTTGTTACTATTGCTGTTATTATTGCCTCGAAGTCGTTGTCCTGACGTCTCACTGCTCGCCATAATCCTCGGTTGAACTCCGAACACACAAACAAAAATCTCTAAATTTACTCGTCTAGAGACACTAAATCGTCTCGCCGAATAGCTCAACAGCCTGCAAAGTATATAAGATACTTTCCTGGATATACACAAGTGCTCTAGACTTGGCTCGCTTTCGTTCGGAACGAATTTTATCAGAGCTGACAACACACGTCCGTCCTACTCGCCGCCATGATTATAATATTATTATTACTATTACTATTATTATTATTAATATTAATATTATTATTATTATTATTATTATCATTATTATTATCATTATTATTATCATTATTATTATTATTATTATGCGTAGAGGTCACATGGTAATCACCTGTCTTTCGTCTGGTTCTTCGTTACCTTTCAGATGGGCCATCACACCCCTCATGTACCCGGCATCGTTTGTCTTCAAGGAGTCAAGCACAGCTTACATCGTTTTGATTTGTGTCAACATATTTATTGGAATCAACACTACTCTAGCTACATTCATCTTGGAGTTCTTCGTCGACGATCAGGTGGGGGAATTGGGAGCGAATATAGATCTTTAGATCCGGGCACGCTCATTTTTAATTCAGAAATACGTGAGAGCTATTTCCGAGTTGTTGTACCATTTTTTTCTTGGTTGGGGTACTTGCATTACGACTCTTAACTGACTGTTACTTTCTCGGCTTATAAATGTAGGAGCTCATTGCGGTTGTCGAGATGCTGAAGAAAATTTTCCTGATTTTTCCAAATTTCTGCCTTGGCCGAGGATTAATCGATCTCGCTAGGAATCAGTTTATGGATGTATTTGAGAGGTTTGGTTAGTATCTTGTTTGTTCCTATTTTTCTTTTTTGTACAAGCACTTGTATGAATCAATCGAACGCATTTTTTCACACTACCCCTCTTCCCTGAAATTAAATGTAGATTCCCCCCCTGGCTTTTTCAGTGCAATCTCGTATGAGAATGCCCATTTTAGGGAACGAAAAGTTAAATTGTTTGTCGTTTCAAGTGTAAGGAGTATTTTTTCACTGATCACTGCTGGATAAAAATGGTGAAAGCCCTCCAAGTGTGTGTGAAGTTATTGCGTAATGCTTTTGCGCGAGACGCTTTCAGAATCACGCCCAAAGTGATTAAAAAAACATTTCAACGTTCTGTGAGGAAGCAAATTCCGAGGTGTGGGCATGATAGTGTGCCATGGAAAATTACACGCAGACTTAGACCCACACCCTCGCCTGGCCTGGGCGGGTAACCACCACACAAGTAAAAATTCCACATTTTGTTTTGTGCCCATGGGCGCATCATGACGCAAATACTCTTTTGCTTACTATTTATCACTTTGTTTTGGTTTTCCTTGTAGGGCAAAATCTGGTTCGAGATCCATTTAGCTGGGACATCACGGGCCGAAACATTATGATGTTGATCATTCAAGGCTTTGTGTTCTTTTTTATCACTGTCTTGATCGAGTATCGCTTCTTCCTTCCGCAGAGGTTAGCTACTTCTCTTTTTGTGTGTTACTTTCGTGGTGTAAGTTATGAAGTGGCGGTGAGAACAGGGCAACTTCCGCTGATTACCGTGCGGTGAAGTGACATTTTGAGACCACCAATGAGTAGCAAATATCTTGGCGCACAGTACTAATTTTTCAATTTTTTTCTTTTCTATAATTTTAACGTCTTCTTCCCCGTCTCAATGTTGCCTGGTGTTAACAAAATGCTCGCTAATTTTAGGGAACATTATTGGGGGGAGGGGGGACTTTCAGGTAACTTGTTAGATATTAATTACAAGATTGCTGTTTAATATGTTGTCGGGTTGTGGACCTCGTCATGGTACTAAGGGGAGGCGTGCTAACCACTACTGCCACTCTGCATCGATGTTTAACACCATGGAAACGGAGAACCCCCTTTTTTTGATAAAGATAAGCGCTTAATGACCGGTCGCGAAGGAAACATGGAGTTTTTCGTGCCGGGGAGGGGGGGAGAGGGGCCTTGCAGGTTGAAGACTTTAACTTGGTGTTCATATCTTTTTTTCTTACTAGACGGGTTAATGTCACCCTTAAACCTCTAGAAGACGAAGATGAAGACGTAGAAAAGGAACGACAACGAGTTGAAAGAGGAGAAGGAGCAGATGACATTCTGCGACTCAAGAATCTCACCAAGGTAAGTTTTTAACCGAGCTAAAGACGCGTTGAGATTTCATGGCACAAGTTAATTGTTTTTCTTAAATAATAGAATTTGCTTGACTTATTTGCCTTCTCTGATTGGTTACAAAAGGACAAGATCCATCTATGTTAGTCTCATATTTGCCACTGCAGTCTCGTACGTTTTATTTTCCATACGTTTTAAAGCAACCGTTAATCCGGATTTACGCTTAAACAATACTCTGTGTGTACACATCCTCTTATTCTTTATACCCTAACATCATTATACATATTCTCCATACTGTTCTCTATACATTTCCTATGGTACCAACAAGGAGAATTTGTCTAGCAATCAAGAGCTTCTTTAGTTGGTGATCATTTCCTTTCTTCTCATGACCCAAATGTTTGATTCAGTAGTGACACTGTTCGGAGAAATTAGATGCTGTCACTCCAGGGGGTTAAGGGTTCAAGGTCTCTGCGGCTGATGTGCTGTTTATGTCAGTGGTTGTTTTTGTGGTACGACCAATTTATTTGCGGACTTTTAAACAAAACAAAACCCGATGAAAAGATGCCAACTCATGATGCTGTTGCTTTGTGGAATATTATTGAGCCAACTTATCTGTTTTTATAGGTGTACAAGTCTAGACGGATAAGGAATGTGGCGGTCAATCGCCTGTGTGTCGGGGTCCCCAAAGGCGAGGTAAGACCAGTTTAATCGGTCTTTTTTTAAGGATGTCTTTATGGCGTGAGTTGACGAAGTCTTCATCATGAAAGAGATAGTATTCCAGGTGTTCTTATGTAGAACATGGGGAGTTTTATCAGCTTCTAATTGATTTGTTGTGAGCCAACTGAAAGTTTGTTAATGGTAACTAAACTTCCATAGCGCTTTTCTGTAACAGAGTGCTAATGCTCTAAGCTTCAGTTCTTCCAAATTGGCCACGGTGTTTTATCTGTCTTTGTCAACTTGTATTTGATAATGAACCAAGTGACACGTTTATTTTCGTTTCAGTGTTTTGGATTGCTTGGAGTCAACGGAGCTGGAAAAACGAGCACGTTCAAGATGTTGACGGGCGATATTTCAGTAACTTCAGGAGAAGCTTTTGTAGATGGCTACAGGTGAAGTGTTTCACTTTGGTTGGTTACTTTCTATACGAAATTTTAAAATTCGTTAATACTTTGATTCAACGTCCAAATTAATCTGAACTTGCTTTGGTTTTCCTTACTTCGCTCTGTGATTGGTCTAAAATAACTCACGCCAGTTTATCAACGAATCAGATACAAGTTATTCACATGCGTTATCCAGGGGTTTCAATAACGTTTTCCATGAGTAGCTGCCAATGGCGTAATAAGTAGGTGTGCCTGGGATAGGGGCCTGGGTGAAACACAAGAACCTGCTTGCAGGCTCAACAGATGGTGGTAGACCGTCGGTAACCTACCTTCATTGAAACCCCTGGTGGTATCCTTCGCTCCATGCATTTTTCAGGGTTCAATAGGCCATTTCCGAATTACCTTTGACTTCTTTTTCAAAACGAGGACTGATACTCAACCATTAGTATGAAAATGAGTTTAATTTGCATGTGAATGAATACTTATGGTCATATGAAAGGATGAGCATCAGGACTCGTTTTGAAAAAGAGGCCAAAGGTAATTCGGAAATGGGCTATTTTCAAGTCTAACCTATACCTTCTGATATTTTACTTGGTTTTGATTGGCTGTTGTGACTATTTTTGTTTAGTTGGACAATACTCATCCAAGATAAGCTCTATTAGTGTTTAATTGTTCTCATCCGTTTTATTTTTATTTTTCACCACCAGTGTTCTAACTGACATCCATAACGCACACCAATCCATGGGCTACTGTCCTCAGTTTGACGGGCTGGATAGCCAGCTGACTGCCGCTGAACACCTTCGACTGTATGCACGGCTCAGAGGAGTTCCCGAAAAAGACGTCAAAAAGGTTTGACAGGTTTCCTTTTTAACCTTTTATTTCCCTGAGCAGATCAGCACCTAACTTCCCCGTTTTAATTAAGATATATTATTCACCCCGGGGCTAAGCCAAGGAGAATATTGTGGGGAAAGAAGCATTGTTTCCCATGGAGCCAGTCATTAAGTATTACTTTACACTTTCAACTAAAAATGTAACAGTGATTGGACATAAACTTGCCGCGGTTTCATGGTGCATCACCTGATCACGTGATGGTAGTTAATTTTTGTTCGCCTTTGGAAGTTAACTAGTTTTCACCCATGGCACGTGACCCGTTCTCCTCCAATCGGAAAACGTATTTGAGCTGGGAGGTGTAACAATTTCTGTTAATTACCTTTGTTTACAGGTTGTGGAGAGTCTTATTGCTCGAATGAATTTGACTGAATACGCCAACAGATGTGCTGGTGGGTACAGCGGAGGGAACAAAAGAAAACTTTCCACGGCCATTGCATTAGTTGGCAATCCACCAATTGTTTTCCTGGTAGGTCACCGGAGCTTTGTTTTCTCATAGTTTTCCCCAAGTGATTCGTCTTAAACCGCGAACACTATCACAAAAACTTGTCTGTGTCTTTAGAAGTGCATCACTCCTGGGTTGTTCAACTTCGCAATCCATGTCAGTGTCCTCCACTCTCAATCTCTTCTTAACCTTTTTATAACCTAACATTAGGAGAATTTGTCTAATAGTCAAAAGCCTCTTCAGATCGTGTTCGTTATTTTCGTGACCTTAATGTTTAATTCAGGGTGATAATTGAAGGAGAAATTAGATGCTCATCATTTGTGGGCGATAAAGGGTTAAAGTGTCGAACGAGCTGCATACGTGGTGTTAAAAGCTTGGTAGTAGCGTAACGTTCGTTACGTTCCGTTACGTCGCGTTACGTTGCTTTCCGTATTATGTATTAGTCATGAAATATCGTAAATTTTATTTCAGGACGAACCGACCACTGGTATGGATCCAAAAGCTCGCCGATTCTTGTGGAACGTAATTACTAGTCTTGTAAAGGAAGGACGCACAGTCATTCTGACTTCCCACAGGTAAACTAATCGACGGAGGGAATGATTAAAATTGTATGGTGATCGACATATCTAACCACCATACACAAATGGGGAAAATCAGTAATGCGACGTATATTCGGCAAAGTCTGCGAATGTTGCCGAAGTAATATCTTATAAAAACCCGAACTTTAAAGGGTAAATGTCAGCCTTGGTTGCCTCTAACAGTTAAGCAGGCTCACACATTTCAGGGAAACGTGTTGGGAACCAGTACAAAATATTTTCTTTCTTAGGGACAGATATTTAGTTCTTATTAACCGAGCGGGAGGTCTGTATGGGAGAATCTTGACCGCGGTCGCCAGTACAGACCGAACGCAGTGGGGTCTGTACCAGCGACCGAGTTCAAGATTCTCCCATACAGACCGACCTAGCTCGGTTAATAAGATGTTTATTGTATGGCTGTATCTTGTATGCCAATTTTTTATATTCTTTGTACCTTTTTTTTCTAGAGCTGTCTAGATGCCGGTCTAGATGGGAAAATCTAGACTGCTTTCAATGTTGATTTCAGCCAATCAAATTCGTGAATTCGGTAGTTCCCAGTCCTTGTGAGACACAGCCATACAGTAAAGGCTCCATATTGAGTCGCGTGTGTCTCTTGCACTTTGATAATAAAAGTTAAGCTTCTATTAATGATTATTTTGTTTCCCTCCCAGTATGGAAGAGTGCGAGGCACTGTGTAGTCGTGTCGCCATCATGGTCAATGGACAGTTTAAATGCCTCGGCAGTCCACAACACCTTAAGAATAAGTAAGTGATGAAACCATACACGGTCATCCTCAGATGTGATTAACCATTATAGCTACTGCAACTGCACGTGTCCCTGTGAAAGGGTTAAGAGAATTTGGATTCTGGTCAAGAAACGACCATAACCCTTTTTAATTTGGTAATATCAACTAATATGATGCACGATCCTCGCAGTAGATAGCGCTATTTAAGCAATAGCGAAAATCAGACCTGAAAAAAAATCAGGCCTGTACGGGATTCGAACCACTGACCTCTGCGATACTAGTGCAGCGCTCTACCAATTGAGCTAACAAGCCAACTGGGAGCAGGCCGTTAAGTTGATTCGTAATAAACCCGTGAAAGTGATAAATGAGATACAATGAAATATATGAAGTTCATATATATTTTTTTTTTCTTCATATATTTTGTACTGCGGTATAATACCGCAGTACAAAATATATGAACTTCATATATTTCATTGTATCTGATTTATCACTTTCACGGGTTTATTACGAATCAACTTAACGGCCTGCTCCCAGTGGGCTTGTTAGCTCAATTGGTAGAGCGCTGCACTAGTATCGCAGAGGTCAGTGGTTCGAATCCCGTACAGGCCTGATTTTTTTCAGGTCTGATTTTCGCTATTGCTTAAATAGCGCTATCTACTGCGAGGATCGTGCATCATATGTATACCGCAGTACAAAATATATGAACTTCATATATTTCATTGTATCTCAATATCAACTAAGTTAAAATTGCAAATTGGCCACCGTAAAGAGTAAAAAAGCTTAGGTTTCGAGCGTTAGCCCTTCGTCAGAGCGTATGACGAAGGGCTATCACTCGAAACATCAGCTTTTAACTCTTTACGGAGGCCAATTTACAATTTCAACTTAGTTGATATAACCAACTCAGATGACCTGGGTCGAGTTGCATGAGAGCGAGGCACGATTTTAGTCTCAGTGTATGCTAATAAGAAAATCATGCCTCAAACGTCAGCTTTTTAACTCTTTACGGTGGCGAATTTACAATTTCAACTTAGTTGATATTACCAAATTACCTTGTTACCCCCACCGATGCAGCACCACAGTTTCTTTAGAAACGTACCCCCTTTATTCATAACCCTTTATATCCTAACATTGGTATGCACATTTTTTACACCTATTTTCATAATTTTTATAATTCTCCTGACAAGGAGAAACTGTTTGGAGCTTCCCAAATTGGCGATTAGTTCCTTTGTTCTCATGGCCTCTATATTTGATTTACGTTCTTAGGCAATGTTCTATTCGTTCGACTTGCTTTTGCACTTTGTTTTAGAATCTGTTCTGCTATGTTTCAGTTTCACATGGACTTGAGATTCTAAAGATCCTCAAGAGCCCCCCGGCCTGGTTTTCCTGCCTGATTTTATGTTTTTTTTTTTTTATATAGATATGGAGATGGCTATACAGTGACATTGCGAATTGGAGGAGAATATCCCGATCTGGAAGCTGTCTCGGAGTTTATAAAAAGCTTATTCCCCAGCGCTGTTCTCAAGGTATTGATTGAGTTCCAGGCCCTGAATTATTGTTTCTTAAGAATGTGACATACAGTCCCTACCCAGCCATCATAATCACCATTTTAGCTTCCTTCCTTCTTTTCTCCCTTCCTACCCATCTACTTCAAGTAGATGAGAGAGCCATCTACATACTCAACGTACTTACTTTACCAACCTACGTACCAACTTTTCTAGCTACATACCTATCTAGAGACCTGCATTCTTATCTACCTTCTTTGTTCGCTCACTTTCCCAACCACCTACCGACTTATTTTGAACCACTTACTTGTGTACCAAACGACCCCCCCCCCCCCACCTTCTGATATCCAATAGTACCTCCCTTCGGGTCCAACCTCATCAAGTTTTCCTACCCTCCACCTTTCCTTCCTTCCATTCTACCCGACGTAACTCCTAACCCGCCTATCAGGTTACCTACCTACCTTCCTTCCATACTAACTACTCTCCATCTTCCTATCCACCAACCTTTGTACTAAAATTTCCCTCCTTCTCCGTCCCAACCGACCCTTCCTTCTCCGCCCCAACCGACCCCTCCTTCTCCGTCCCAACCGACCCCTCCTTCTCCGTCCCAACCGACCCCTCCTTCTCCGTCCCAACCGACCCCTCCTTCTCCGTCCCAACCAACCCCTTCTCCGTCCCAACCGACCCCTCCTTTTCCGTCCCAACCGACCCCTCCTTTTCCGTCCCAACCGACCCCTCCTTCTCCGTCCCAACCGACCCCTCCTTTTCCGTCCCAACCGACCCCTCCTTCTCCGTCCCAACTGACCCCTTCTCCGTCCCAACCGACGTTCCTGACTGTCTACTCATAGTTACGTTTTGTTCCGTGTTTCTTACAAGCCCATTGACCTGTCTGCCTACCAGGTAACAGTATGATTTATTTTCGTCATCGTCAACTGATCAACGTCATTTGAATGTTTCTGCAGGACCAACATCATAATCAGTTGCAGTATCAGTTTCCATCTCAAGGCCTTGTTCTCTCCAAAGTGTTTGGTCACATTGAAGCCAATCGAAAAATCTTCGACATCGAAGACTACTCTGTTTCACAGACAACCCTTGATCAGGTTTGTTGGTGATCCTAATATGACCGTCATTCATCAGGTTTTAGGGACCTTAAGCAGTCAGGACGGCAACGCCAAGGAAGACTTGGATTAAAAAATGAATTTCTACTCTTAGTTAGAATTTCAAAAATAGCTGCATGAGCTTACTACTCATACGGCGTCACAGCTTAACTTCAGCATGACGTATAGAAGTAGCGTTGAGTTCAAAATGGAAATTAAATTAATTTGCCGTCGCGGTTTCGGTTCGCAGACGACGCAAATTTTGCCGATTTCACGTTGTTGTTTTGCATAGGACAGCTAAGAAATTTGCAAAGTTTCAAAACGCACGTGCTGGCTATTGTTCTGCCAATTAGATCTCTTGTTTTTTCATGTCCTCGTTGCCGTCGCCGTCGTGGTTGCTTAAGGGCCCTTTTATGTCAGGGATAAACTGGGAGACAGTAAGAGCCGATCACCTTAGAGAGGGTACTGGAGAGCAATTGTAGCATTTTGTAAGCGCCTCAAACTTCTTGAATACAAGGGTCTTCATGTCTTCATGAACGCCCGCAGAAACATGAAAGAATTGCTTTTTAACATTTTCAACACGGTTTTTGAAATGTTTTATGGAGCGAAGTTTCAATACATACAGAGATGACGTCGCAACTTACAAGGGGAATATGATGCACGCTCGTACAATTGAATATGATTGTACGATTTTAGACTCAGCCTCAGTCCTTATCGTATCTCTAGATGCATAAAGCTTTGACTAGAGACTGCCACTGTTGCCAGTCTCTCGCGTTTTTTTCTTCAGTCAGCTCTTCCCAGCCCACTCATCTCCCCAACATCTCCTTTTGAACTGGATGTCGCCAGATGATTTAGTAGCTATACTAGGATTCACCTTTTTTTCCCTCTCTGTTTAGGTGTTTATTAACTTTGCAAAGAATCAGACGGATGGCACTGGCGAAGAATGCGAGGTAGTTCCCAGTTCGCCGTGGGAGTTAGCGGTCAACGAACCGACGTATTACGATGAAGACGCCGGGCCAAGAGCATCGTTTGTCCGTTTGTCCGATTATCCTCCTCAGGACGGTGTTGAGGTCTGATTCACCCTTAAACAGTTAAAAAAAACAACGAAACATTTGTAAAATAGCCAAGAAAAAAGGAAAATCTTCTTCTACTCCTGGCGTTACTTTTTCAAAATCACCGCCATTTTATTCTGACCGACCCCCTATAAGTTCAATTCACCATAAAATTTATTAACTGTTCTCACAAAGGATACATCCTGGTGACTAGTACAAAAGTTTCCGTCAATAGAGATGTCTCTTCAATGGAGGGGACACGAGGTAATCGACACAGTTGAAGTAGGATCAAAGGCTGTGTCCTTGGATCAAAGGCTGTGTCCCTGGATCAAAGGCTGTGTCCCTGGATCAAAGGCTGTGTCCCTGGATCAAAGGCTGTGTCCCTGGATCAAAGGTTGTGTCCCTTGAACAAAGGTGTTCCGTGTGTAGAAGTGTCTCAAAAGAGAAGTTTCATTATATACCGAAGACATTGAATTGAATTTGTAGAAATTAGCAAAATAGGGTCTGGCGGTTTCTAAGTTTTCGTTTTTACTTAAATGACCTATGCCTTTACTTTGAAGTGGCGTAAATTTTTACCTTTGAACTAATTCTTTCTTGTTTTCATGTTCGTTATTTCCTAGTTTGCCCTTATATTTTTCAGTAAAGTAGGCTAGGATCACTGGAAGCTTGAGGTCTGCCGGATCTAAGGCAACGAGATCTCAATGTATTGACACTTGAAAGTTTAAGAAAAAGCTTGTAAAATGTACGTTTGAAAAGAACAGGGTTGCTCTACAACCCATAAATCATTAGTCTTAGTACACTCTTCGTAGATTTCGAACACAGGTTCCTAGTACACATCTCGGTAGAAAATAACAGAGTATAGCCTGGCAATAACAGTCTGGACTGTTGTTCTGATGTTCAGGTTTACCCGTTTTTTTTCTGCAGCGAGAAGACCTGGTAACTACTAGAGTTATCACAGATATAAATTAGCTACGAGGTTATTTTGTAAATGTTTTATTTTTAGGTATCTTTATATTTGTTGCAATTGTTTGCCTTGTTGACGAGGAATTCCTTATCATACGAATGCGTAGTTAGCGAATACAGGAAACATTTTCTTTCAAAGAGAAACTTCGTAAGAATCCTTGTGTTTTGAAACAGCTAGGCCTAAGACTCTTGGAGTACTCCAATAAATTACTTTAAGTTGCAAACATCTTGATGTCCGCTGCTTTTTTTTTTTTCTTGTGTACATTTTTTTTTAATTATTTACTTTGTTGATAGAAATTTGAGCTAGGAAGACGTCATCTGCGACGAAGTCTCCGTGTTTTTCGTGATATGAGAAGCGTACTAACTCCTTTGAAACCCAACGTCACCCCTGACGTCACGGTCACTAGAATAAAGGAACTGACCACTAACTAAAGAACCTCTTGAGTGTTACACAAATTCTCCTTGTCAGCATCTTAGGAAATGTTTAGAGATGATAGGGTGGAACAGAGTAGAAGTCACGAAGATACTGGAGTAAGAGAGCAAACGAAAGTCTTGGCCCTGGTTGTTCGAAAGGTGGATGACGCTATTTAACGGATAAATCGCTATTCAGTGGAAAAGAGTTAACATACCGAACTGCACTTCACACTGGATAGAGGTTTATCCTGTGGATAGCGTTATCCAAGGTCGCCAAAAGTAATCCGTATTAGTCCTCTTCATATTTTCCAACCTAGTTCCTATTTCATTTATTTTTACTTCTTTTGTGTTCGTCTACAGAGTAAAATACTTAATTTTAAGGTTTGCCTCTATTTGAAGCGCTTTTCGATTGAGTGTTGTGAAACCAACCCCAAGGTAATTACAGCGGCCAATCAGAGGAAAGGAAAATACCCTAAAGAGCCAATAAGAGCTCAAAGTTTTGGTGTCCAAATCGCGAATGGTTTCAGTTTTGAATCGGATTGGTTGAAAAAGCTGTGCAAGTTTTCTGTACCAGTCAAAAAACGAAAAAAACGCAAACCAAATCAATTCCAGATTTCTTTCGATATTTAACTAAAAAATTGCTCTAAAGGCGATGGCTATCGTGACGCAGATCCTCAAAACACCCTCAGGCCTGCTATTCAGATATTAGACCTACGATCCCAAAACTTTTGCTTCAACTGCCACTCTATCGTCTACTAGGTCCAGCAATACTTCCAAGAGTGGAACACCAAACGTTCCTTGTCGCTTCAGAGCAGATTCCACTTCTGCAAGCCAGGCTTGCTCCTGTTCGATCCTAAGCCTGGCTTCCTCTCTCTGACTGACACTTTCATCCATGATTTGGTCGAGATCCGCTGATGATATGTTCAGAATCGAGCACGCCTTGCTTTGAGCCTCTCTCACAGCGGCCTTTGAGGTTTCCCGCCATTGCTTCTCGTGGAGTGCTTCAAATTTTCGTCGCATTGTGCGTGTTCGTGAAAGGATTTCTTCCACAAGTGTTCGAACAAACGCTTGAAACTCTTCTATTCGCTCTTGAGCCTTGTCAAATTTTCGTTGAAGCGAGGCTATCGTAGCTTCACTCTGATTAGCTAAGCCCTGAAGCTGCATCGTGGCCGCCGCTTCCATCTCACTGACCGCTAATTTGGCTTGATTGCGCAGGGTCTGGGACCTTTGAAAGAGATCATGCAGGAAAATCATTGAAATTATTTCAGGAATTGTTAATCATCTCTGTTGAATTAAGATTCTAAAAAACTTTCATTCCGTGCCTATGTCAGCTTATTTATACTTGGAAATTTGGAGTCTTTTATTTATTTACATCCGCGATGTCCAAATCGTTTGAATAACAAGTAACCAAGACACTTTTTTTTTTGCGAGTGAATCGAAAAAGACGTGGAAACTGAGAAATAAAAAGATAGGATTAGCCTCTTGACCCTGTCAGCGATTAATCTCTTATTTCTCCTTAAAATATCATCCCTGAAACACACATTAAGGTCACGAGAATAAAGGAAATGATCACCAACTAAAGAAGCTTTTGATCATTAAACAAATCCTTGTTGTCAGTACAGTGCGAAATATATAGAGAACAGAATCAAGAATTTAGATTTGGGTAGAGAGGTGTATGGTACAGAACACGCTCTGAGACATCAATCACTGTGACATCTAAATTTCTATCTAATGTCACCAACATTGACGCATTAATGCCGATTATGCAACTTAAAATTACCATTTGCACAATTTCATCAGAAAATATTTCTCTTATTTAGGGACCAATCAGAGGGGGAAGGGATGGGGAGGATGTGGGGATCGCGGACAAAAATGAGAAGATATGTGTCATGCTGCCCGCGCCAGAGTGAGATAAAAAAAAATGAAATAAGACATAAAAAGCATCTCACAGGGGTAGTGTGCGGAGGGTACAGGGTGTAATACTTTTCCTGTTTTCAAAAGCATACCTGTTTAGTTGCTGAATCTTTTTCTTCAGTTCACTCTGACAACTCAGCAGTTGCTGACGGTAGTTTTGTTTCTCACGAGTCTCGCCGTCCAAGCGGTGTTCAAGTGTCTCGATTCTCACTCTGGTTGCTTTCTCTCTTTCCTTTAACTGCGAGAGTTTTTCTTCCGAATTCTTAACAGTCTCCGCATCTTTCTTAGCTTTTTCTTCAACTTCTTTCATCTTGGATTTCATCTCGTCCACTAAAGTTTTCTTCTGAGTTACTGCGTGCTCAAGCCTTGTATTGTTCTCTTGTACGTCTTTAATCTTCGCTCGCAATTGTTCATTCTCGCTGTTTAATGTTCTAACGATGCTGGCCAGCCGAATACATTCCATCGTAGCCTGCCGCAATTCTTCTTCTAAACGCCTCCACTCAGCTATCGACAAAGTGCTCGGTTTGGAATCTATTTCGTGTCTCTCTTTCAATTCCTCCGTCAAACGCTCTTTCTCACGCGTGCAAAGCTTCAAGCTATGTGTCAAATGCTGCACTGAATTCCTGCTGACATGTAACTTGTTTAGCAAAGCGTTATATTCCTTTTGTAAACTTTCATAATCACTTGTCTGAATACTCAGAGCCTTCACGGCTTTGTCCTTAGACTGTCGAAGCGCATTTACTTCTTGCGTGAGACTAAGAATTCTCTGCCTCATGCTCGCCCATTCGTTTCGTCGGGGAGTTTTCCTCGCAACTATTTTAGGCTGTGGAGTACCTTGCCGACGAACTCCAGTCTCCTTAGAGACAGCACTTTTCTTTTCAGCACTAGACTTAACATTGTTCGTGTCCTCTTCGTCCATTGATGAGGCATCTTCAGCATCTAAGTTCACGTGAACGCTGGTGTCGACAAAACGAGGGATCGGATCTGTCTGCGTTCCATGTGACGAGGAGAATTTCCTTTCTGATTCTCCACTATCCTTTGCAGGGCTTGATAAAATCCGATCAGCAATGCGTTTGACTTGCTCGTCGTAACTACTCAAGGATTCAACGTGCTGTTTGGCAAATTCTGCATCCTCTTGAGCGCTTTCAGTGGTATTTTCAAGTTGTGCCGTTCCGTCTTGTGCTGCACCAGACACTTCTCTGTCATTCTCTGTCTTATTCGCTTCTTTATTAACAAGTTCATCATGACGCTTTTTAAGATTCTCGAACTCTTCCGCCAAACCACTAAACTCCTCCGCAAGTGATTTATTTTGTCCTTGTATGGCTTTGATCTCATGCCGCAGAAGTTGGTTTTCCTCCTCTAGCTCATTGCACATCGTCTGTCCTCGGAGAGCCTTTTCTTGCCAACTCTGCAATTGATCTTCCACCTTCTCCGCTTTAAGTCGAAGTGTTTCAAACGCCTGTGTCTCTGCTGCAATCTTACTACGAAGCGTGTTGCTTTCTTCTCTTTCTTCACGGAGATGAACTTGTAGTTCTTGTATGTTTGCAACGTTATGAGAATGCTGCACTCGAAGAACGTCAATCTCCTCTAAAACACCATGCCTTTCTTTAGCCAGTTCTTCATATTCGTGCCTATAGTAAGCCAGTTCCTTCCATACTTGATCACTGTCCAAGTGCCTCAGTTCACGTTCTTCCGACTTTTCTGGAGGTGGTTTTACATTTCCGGTTTCGTCAGCATTCGAAGCCTCGTAAGTTTTAATTTGTTCTAAGACAAGTTGATAATTCTCTTTGAGCATCCTGTAGCGTTGTTGCCGCTGCGCATGTGCGCGTCGTGTCTCCACAAGTTCCGCCTCTTTGAGCTCTAAAAGTTTCTTCAACTCTTCAATTGTATCTCGACTTTCGCTCAACCGAGTCTCCAGGTCACGAAGTACTGTTACTTTATCGATTTTTCTTTCCAAAGATTCTTCATTCCTCACCATTTTAGACGGAGATTCATCAGCAGTCTCGTCATCGGAGCGGTTCGTAACTTCTGTTCTATTACGTTCTTCCAAGCTCTCGAGTTCTATGTCTTCACCGCGTCTTCGACTCTTTCCCTCCCCTATCTTTGCTTGTGTCCTCGCTTTTCTCTCCATTGGCCTTCCCTTGCCTTCCTCTTCATCATCACGTCTTGAAACTTCTCCCGAACGCATTCCCTCTCTCACGGCATCCTTTAATTCGTCAATTATCAATTCCTTGACATTAAGATCTTCTCGCTGTTTGCAGGAGTTTTCCTTTAATTTCTCAATATCCTGCAGCAGTTTAGTCTCCTTTTCTTGATAAGCCGAGCATCGGGCTTGCAAATCAGCGACAGATTTTTGCAGGGATGCGATTCCTCTGCGGTATTCTTGCTCATGATCCATCAGAGCCTGTCGATTCCTTTGTTCATTCTCCTCTAGTTGCTGTATGATCCTTTCCTTCTCTGACATTTGCGCCATAGACTGGTTGCTTTCGACTCTTACTTGTTCAAAATCCCTGTTCACTGCCTCTAAGTCGCTCTCTAGTTTTCTAATCATTTCAGCTTGTTCTTGCAATGACTGTGACTGCTTTTGTAAAAGATTTTCCCTGTTAGTCAATTCTATCTCAGCTTCTTCACAATTCTTGGCAACTTCGGTGTTTTTTAAGGTCAGGGTACTTACTTCATCCGCCAAGGTCTTCATCTTCTCCTCAAGAGTTGCATTAACTTCGATAACAGAAGCCATTTTCAGTTTTTCCTCGCTTAAATCACTGACTTGTTTCTCCAACACAGCGATCCTAATTTTAAGCTGATTCTTTTCCTCTTCAATACCATCCAGATTTTCCTTAACAGTTTGATCATCGACTTCTTTTTGCGCCTGATGAGCTTTCAGCAAAGTGGACAAATAGCTATTTTCTTCGCTCATTTCCCTTTGTTTGGTTGAAAACTCCTTTTGTACCTCGTCCAACTTCTGCTTCAATTCTTCGTTCTCGATCAGTAAGTCGTGATATCGCGTCTTGCTGTAGTGTGCTTCATCCTCCAATGACAATAAATTCCCTTTCAACTCTTTGATCTTTTCATCCTTCATCTGTAAGATCTCTAAAACTTTCTTGTCTTTCTGTTCACTCTTCTCTTGTTCGCGTGCGATCACCATACTTACAACAGAGGTCACATCTGGTTGCGATGACTGCAATCTGCGCCATAAATTCCACACAAAATCCTTGTCAGCTTTACACTGAGCAAGTTCTTCTAAAATAGCTCGATTTTCCTCGATCAGATCTTCCAAAGCTTTCTGCTGATCAGCTGTTTCCATGATATTCTAAAAGCTACAATATCGTGTCAAACACCAAGCAATCATCCCTTGATTTCACCCTGGTTTAGAGTCATTTTCCGTCAGAATCGAACCAGAGGTCTCATCTTTTATATTAAACCGTCCCCTCGTGCACATCTGGTCTCAAAACGTTAGAAACTCGGTTAAAATCGAGTCGAACTTAACAGACTCTTCCAACCGCCAATGCCGCCATATTTGTTTTGGGACCTAATTGCTACTCGGAATGTAAAGAACTTAGAGATCTGGGTACGAGTTTTTAGATACCGCTCCTCTCTCGCTTTGCAAAGGCGGCTTCACAGTATATTGATTACGGATATAAATCATTGAATAAACTATTTCTTCCACAAAAAGAAAAAAATTAATAAGGCTGCCAGCAACGAACGCTGATTGAAAGCCATTGAAGTGCCTCAAGTAAAATCTCTAAGTGCTCCAAACGTTGGGCTCCTGAGGGCTCCTGAGGGCTCCAAATGCTATCGATTTCCATTGGGAGCAAGCGAGTCATGTCATTGATATATGATATCTCTCAAAATCACACATACACGGATTGATCTGAAATAAAAACACGAAGAACGTATTATGATAATGATGTTTATAAAAATACGACTGATTATTAGTACTTTTTATTTTATCATCAGGAAAGTAAGGCAATAGCAAAAAAACAAAACAAAACAAAACAAAAAACGGAAACTGGTGACATCCGACAATAATCGACAGAAGTCGATGAGAATCAGCTCATGTCCTCTGTTACAAATTTTGCCTCGTTAGAACGGGAAATGTCAATATGTGATCGATACACGAGGCCGTGCATGTTCTGCATGGGTACGAATTTTAACTTCGAGTATTGATAACATCACTAACGAGTTCCGAGTGAACCATGCGAACGTATGAAAGATGTCATAAACACGAGAAAAATGCATTTGTTTCTACGAGAGGGCATGTTGTTTTGGAGATGTTGATATCGTACTTAGATCGAAGACAATTTTAAAGCACACTTAAAGTGCACCTTAACTTCTGACTTAAAAGTGAAATGAACTGAATAATTCATTTGCAGCAAGTTTCGTATGATAAAAGAAAATTGCCATATCTTCACGCGTATGGATAAAGGTACGTTCACTGCGCTCGGAAGGGACATCACGTTTTCGAAACGGGAGAAAAACTGATATTTAATCAATATTTATTTACGAATTGGTGTTTTTCGATTGGAAGGCCGGTCTCTTATTGGGAACGTAATGAAAAATGTGGATCTTGAATATTTAAGCCACGGTAAAACCAGCTTTGAGGAAATGTTATTAAGCTCATCCGGTGAATCCACATCGTTTTACTATCCTTCCGTAGGGCGTGACATAAGAGAAAGTTGACGCGAGTAAGACATATTTAACGCCTGATTTGGGCGATGTTTTTTTTTTAACCCTAATAAAGCAATATTTATTTGTTTGTGTCCGATCTTGTCGACAAGAATTTTTGATGTCGTGCACTTTTGATTCCTAACTTGCAATATCAAAAGCACTCTAAGAGCTTTGACTTGAGAGGTATACAAAAAAGGTCTATTCTATCGACAAGATTTTACAGATTTTCAGTTCACACACTTCGATCTGCATGACTAAACCTCAATTTTCTCCTTTTATGACGTTACCAGCAACTATACGTTTGCATATTTGGCAAGACTAAGGAAGAGCAAAAGTTCCTAAGGGTCCTCTCCCTGATCAAGGAAATTTTTTAAAAAATAAAACTATTTCGGTGATTATGCTTTTTACGAAAATTTTAATAAATTTATCGAAATTGCATTCTATCTCAGAGGAAATTTCATGACGATCTTCTTTGATTGGGAAAGACGAAAGAAACCACATTGGAAATTCTCAATCGTAGAAAAACAAACTGCTGGCCCCACTCCTGTCAGAAATACTTTGTCAGCTACATAGTGTAGTTGAGTTGCTGTAATATCGTCAGATTAGTAGCTGTAAAATTAGCGGCGATCGACACGAACAAGGATGGATACTTCTTCTGCTTCAAGGGATCAGGCAGAGAAGAAAAAATGCCAGTGCCTGAATAAAGTAAGCAACTTCATCACTGGCTCGATGGAAAAAGGGTTTTATAGGTGAGTAAAATTCGAGTACAAGACAGTTAAAAAATGGTGAGCTTATGTTTGCAGATGAGGAACACTGCTGATTGCAGGTGTTACGGAGATTGTAACGGAAGGGATGTTCTATGACGAAGAAAGGAAGAAAAAAATGAAGCCGTGGCTATCTTTGGGTAAAGTTTGAAAAGGCCTTCAAGTCTAATCACTTTAAAATTTTACGACTTCTTTTCGTGTCAAATTTGAGACGCCATTACGTAACCATGCCAGTTGGAAGGAAGGAGAAACCTGTCGCCAACTGCGGAAGGCTAAACTAAAAACGCCAAACGTAAAAACATTAAATTTTTCACGGCTGCTTATTGACTTATTCTACCTTACTAGTCAGAATAGCTTACGAAAGACTGATTAGATTACCGATTTCTTCCCAATATCTCCAAGCAAAAGTCAATATTTGCCGGTATATTCAGCATTTGTTTGTGTCGTGAAGTGTTAGGGAAGTTTGATACTGAGAGATCGACAGTGATTTAGTTAATAAGTAACCGATGTAAGTTCCTTCGTGAGGTGTATTTTCCATGCGCGAGATTCAAACTTTGCGTTGGGTTTCGATTTGTTTCGATAGTTACCCAAGGCCTCTAAGTATGATGTAATCGTGCTCAACCGTTGTCTAACCTCGGAAGATTCAAGGATCGATATATTTACGAAAAAAAAGCCTTATGGTACTCGCTTTACGCAAATATTATGCTGTAGAGCTGTGGGAGTTTACAGAGTTCTTTCTTTGGGTAATCCTTTCTTCAATATGGCTGTCTTCAAGAATACACGACCACGTACGATGCCTGACAATTAAGCTTAATGTTTTCAAAATAATTAGTTTTCTCGCATGGTTGGTAGCTACATGGTTTAAGGTAAGGCGGTCGATCAAACACTGAAATTTCAAGCAGGAGTTTTTAATATTATTTGAAAATGACCACACTGGTTTCTCTACGTAATGTTTTTTTTTTACGATCGTACCTCCGTTTCGGTCGTATTTTAATGAGCTTGATAATACCACTTCGATGATGAGATTGCAGCTTTAATGATTGTCATCGCTTAACCATCACGAGGGCTGGAGTAAATTTTGAATTAAACACAGGTCCGGCTTCAAAATGGAGACCATATTTTGTTTTTCAGTCTTATCTTTGTATTGAAAGTTGTATGTCATTTACAGAGACTTTAATACTCATAAAAGTAACAATATTGATTTACCTTGAAAGGCGTAAGACGTATTTAGATACCGATTTATGATTTCGTTGACAGGGATACTTCATGCCCTCAATCTGGATGCACAATTTTGTTTTCAACCTCAATTCCAATTCGGTTTTTATATCAAGCTGATGTTTGATTGTGACATTTATTAAGAGTTATTAATGTGACAAGTTTGCATTGTTGTTGATAATGTCTGCAGGAAATGTCTTTATTTAACCCTGTGCTTTTTTATGCATACAGCTTTTTGATGAAAGGAAGCAAAATCAATAATAATAATAAAAAATAAAAAAAAACAATCAACCTTTGGTACCAAGGCTTCATTGTAGAATAGTGGAATAATAGGGTAATGTACGGAAATCTGTCCCAAGTACATTCAGTGAAGTTTCTTGCCCTTGTAAATCATTTTACAATCTTGATCATTTCATAGATAGCTCACTAATGTAGCTTTGTGCTATACATCATGGGAAGTTCAGATTTTGTGTCCAGGTCTACAGAGATGGTTACACTGTAACCCTCTAAACTCCCAGAAGTGATCAATTTGTAACTTCTCCTTGTGTTATCCATACATAATTCAGCAAACAAGTTATGAGAATACTCAAACTTAGGTAGAAGTTGTTATCTTATCACGCAAAATTCTTTTTAGTAATTTACAAGGAATTGCTTAGCAGCTAGAGGAAAGAATCACGAACCAGATCTTGGAAGTTAAGGATATACAGGTAGATGGAGAACAGTAAGGAAGATTTTTCAACTTGAAACTTTTTTTGTTTTTCCTCAGGTTAGGAAGAGCAGTTGGTGGAAGTCCTTGGATTACTATCTTGATTTCACTCATTGTCTGTGGGGCATGTGCAGCTGGGCTCATCAACTTTACTCAAGAAGCACGAGGGGACAAGTTGTGGACTCCTGAAGATTCAACAACGCAAAAGCACAAGCTTTGGGTGGATGACAACTTTCCATTAGAATTGCGTGTATCCACAGTTCTACTTGTGGCTGGAGATGTTCTTACTCCTGCAGTTTTGAAAGAGGTATAATACCTTGATAATAATTTTACTGTACATCTACAATCATTATGGTTTCTGTTGTTCCGGTAAAAGTTTTGATGTACTAGAGAAACCAACTCTGGATAAAAGTTAGCCACAGGTGAGGAAAAAGTCAGGGAAAAATAAG
Organism: Stylophora pistillata; assembly: GCF_964205215.1. Lineage (NCBI taxonomy): Eukaryota > Metazoa > Cnidaria > Anthozoa > Scleractinia > Pocilloporidae > Stylophora > Stylophora pistillata. The sequence continues at coordinate 10,590,296 of NC_142529.1, forward strand.
TTTTTTGTAAGGTTTTTAGGGAATTTTGCTCTGTGTCAGAAAAAATGTACAGCCATCCTTGAAAATCCTATGTTTTTAATGTTGGTTTAAATTTTTTTATCCAGTTCAATATTTATGGAGAGTTTGGTATCTCAAATAATGGTAATGATTATAGTAGAAAACTATAAATGAAAATCTAACAAATTTGAAAAAATTTCAAATCAAGAAAAGTGATGGAATCAAATCACACATGTATTACGTAACCATCAATTTGTTCAGATTAATGCAAATGTCGGCTTCCTACCTTGTAATCTGACAAATGCCTTCCATTGTTATCTTAGTGCACATGCCCCAAGGCACAAGCTGGTTAATTCTGAGATGCACAGAATGAAAGTGTTACGAATCAGTAACTTCACCTGACAATAATGTGTCACATTTTTCCAAATATGGCAGTTTTACTTTCAGTTGTTATTCAAGACTATATTGGGCTCACTCAAATAATCACAATTAACTTAAAAAAAAGTTGATTCAAAATTTTATGAAGTGTAAAATTTTGTAGACACTCTATCACATCAGCAACAAACCAATTAGGGGAGTTCATTTGATATATATTAAATAGCTTTAACTTGAAGTTAGTTTTGCCAGAGACTTTGAGATGGTAAATTTGTTCTAAAATGATGTATCATATTTTTATCATAGAATCGTTTTTAACATTTGAGTAATCTTTTAGGCACTCACAATTCATAACAAGGTCAAAAAAGTAGGCAATGGAACTGATATTTCTTGGGAAAAATTTTGTTTCAGGTAAGTGATATCAATCTAGAAATGATCTTGGTCATGTATTTTACTTTTTGTGATCATAAATTCTATATATATATATATATAGACTTTATTTATTGAGGATAGCACGTGATAGTGCACAAACACTAATAAACTTGTGGTCCTCTTAATTACAATAAATATATAAATGCAAATACAATAGAATCATTAATATATTGAAAAAAAAAAAAAAAAAAAAAAAAAAAAAAAGAGATTTAGAAAAATAGAAATTTAGCTAATTACAAATAATATTTAATTGATAAAATATATACTACAAGATAATATAAACAAGTAAGAATATATAAAACTACTATCAATAAAATTTACCGATTAAAATGAGCTAAGCATGATTTGTCATCATAATAATATTTAAATACGTTGTCTTTAAAGGCCTTAAGTGTATTAGACTTTTTTAATTCAGGCTTTAACTGATTCCATAATTTTATGGCAGAAACTAGAAAAGTTTTCCCTCCTTCTCTAGCCCTTTTAAACTTAGGTAATAAAAAGTTGTATTTACAAAATCTAGTGTTGCGTGAATGTACTGAACTTAATAATCTTAAGCTATCATTAAGATAATTAGGTACACAATAATTAATCCTTTTAAATAGTATTGAACATTTAGCTATCTTAGTAGAGTTATAAAATGGTATCCACTTTAAACGATTGAATAGCATAACTGATGAACTACGTGGTTCAGCATCTAATAAAACCCTAGCAGCTCTCTTTTGTAGCCTAAGTATTCTTAAAAGAGATTCATTAGAGCAAAGTGACTGCCATGCAACATTGGCATAATCAAATAATGGCTTAATCAAACTATTATAAAATAAAAGTCTTTGGTTAAATGGTAAACAAAGTTTGATCTTATTCAAAATTCCAATTCTTTGTGAAATTTTTTTGCACAGTCTGTCAACATAAGTGTTCATTGATAAATCGTGGTCAATGTCTATACCAAGAAGTTTAGCTGAGGGTACTTGTTCCAATGATACACCATGCATAGTTTTAAGAGATAAATTATAACCATCTGGAAGTTTCTTCCCAAGGCGTTTGCCTGTGACCAGTAGTGTTTTAGTCTTTTTTTCGTTGAGAGGAAGTTTATTGGTGTGCGTCCAGCATTCAATTTCCTTCAAAGAAGCAGCTAGTGAATCTTGTAGAGAATCAACCGCTGAGATATCTGCCGATAATGTCAGTGTGGTGTCATCAGCATAGAGATCCAGGTCAGCACCATTAACATGTAGAGGCAAATCATTGATATAAATGACAAAAAGTAAAGGGCCAAGGATACTACCCTGTGGAACACCATGCCTCACAAGAGCAGAGTTAGATGTCACATTATCAAGAGCAATAAATTGATGTCTATCAGTCAAGTATGAACTAAACCATTTACGTGCAACTGGAGTTAAACCATAGGCATTCAGCTTTTGCAAAAGAATTTCACGGTCAACCATATCAAAAGCTTTCCTGTAATCAACTAAAAGAAGACCGCTGACTTGATCATTGTCTAGATTAAATAACAAATTGTCTATGACTCGTATAAGAGCAGTGTCTGTTCCATGGTGTTTCCGAAAACCTGACTGTAAAGGGTACAATAGATTGTTTTCACATAAGTAATTATAGAGATGATCGTGTATATGACATTCCAGAATCTTTGACAAAACTGGTAATATCGAAATGGGTCGATAATTGTCCGGATCCTCACGGTCCCCAGATTTAAACAACGGAATGACTTTCGCTATCTTCCAACAATCAGGGAATACACCAGAATTAATTGAAATATTCAAGATTTGAGTAATTGAATAAGCAATAGCTGGTCCTGCTATTTTCAGATATCTTGCACTTATCTTGTCAATACCCATAGCTTTGTTAGTTTTGAGTCCTAACAGAGCACCCAGCACAAAATCTTTAGTAACAGGAGGAATATTGAAAAGAACATCCGGATCTTTTCTTGAACAAACAAAGTTTTCAACCTTTGAATTGCAATAAGGTACATTAGGTAGTAGATTCCTCAGTGAATCAGCAATTGAAGTGAAGTGATCATTAAACTTTCCAGCCAAAACAACATTTGGCGTCTCAACTGATTTTGATACATCGCCCATTAGCGATTTTATGGTTTTCCAGATCTTTTTAGAGTTTCCCTTGTTGTTGTTGAAACAGGTGTTATAGTATTTATATTTCGCACTGCGAATCATGTTTACAACTTTATTCCTCGCAATTTTGAAGCAGTTCCAATCCGTGACACAACGACTTTGCCTTGCTTTACGTAGTAAAGAATCCCTTCTGCGAAGCGCTTGTAAAATATTCACAGTCATCCATGGAGCTTGATTTTGTTTGGCTACTTTTTTTGCTCGCCACGGACAGTGGGCATCCAAGATGTTATTGAACAGACCCATCCATGCATTTAAGATATCAGTTAAATCGTCAAAAACAAATGCAGTATTCCAAGGAACTTCTTGGAGGTCGGAAACGAAGGCGGATTTGTCAAAATGCTTCGTATTACGATATTGAATCGTTAGAGATTTATTTTGACGCTTGGCGTTATCCTCATATTTGTAAAGAGAGAAAGCATTTATTTCATCAATCATTTACAGAACAACTCAGAAAATTGAATGAAAGAAATATCTTTGAAATGTTACTGTTAAGAAAATGGCAATCAGGCATGAAAAAACCAAGCTCTACTTGGTCATGATAATTAGCTTTTTGTTTTGTGGTTTGCCAACTTGATATAATGTCTAGTTTTACTGGTGAGAAGACAATGAAAACTAGGGATGTACTTCAAGAGATCATGGTTTTCTAAGTTAGACTTTTAAATGACCTCCTAGTTCTGTACATGATACACCCCTAACATAGATATTATAGAATTAAGGAGAATGTAATGATAAAAGTAATAATAAAGATTCTTAAACAATAATTAAAATTTTATAATGACTAATAATTATTCATCAAAGTGGAGGTGAATGGTGGTAAATATCCAACACTTTCACTCACACTTGAAGTAAATTATTGTTTTCATATTTACTTCGCATATACCAAAAATTAAGCATTCATATATTTTTTTCAATAAATTAAAAAAAAAAAAATGGTCAGCATTAAATTAAACTTATGACTTGCAATTTCAGATTGTTTTTTAATTGAATGAATCTCTCATAGGGTTGGCCCAGTTTGCTTAAACAATGGTCTACTGGAACTTTGGTCATTTGACGAGGCTCGTATTAATTCACTTACAAAAGAAGACATCTTGAGGAAAATAAACCAGCCAACTATCATAAGGTACTGGGATTTAATTAGGAACAGTATTGAAGTAGCTCATGAACTGACAGCCAGAAAGCAAGATACCAATTCAAGACTAGGGCAGGTCTGCAATGTAACCCAGAGGAATTAGAATCAAAGTTGATTGCACTTTTACATTTGATCACAGGTTCTCTATATATTGATTGATCAAAACAGTGAATAAATGTATGAACAATCACATTCTGTTTCATTGTTCAGTCCTGTAACAAAAAAGAGATTTGTGCTGTCCCAGTACTTGGGTGGAATTGAGAAGAACTCATCAGGTTCCATTATAAAGGCGGAAGCAACATCAATGTCCTATGGGGTAAAATATACCCCTGAACTCAATGAAAACTCAGGAGCTTTGGTATGTTTTGACTTCATGTATATACACTGTAGTGAACCTGTTGCTATATTTCTACTCTGACAGGAAGTGTTTTGCAGGGATTTTAATGAAAGCTGGTTTACCGGTGGACTACCCCTACCCATAAGAGCTGCTTTCAGTATCTGTTTAACCTACAAACAGTCTCTTGTGTTTGGTTTTTTTTTTATTAACTCTTTAACTCTTAAGAGCTGATTGTTAATTCCCCTGACATATAAGTCCAGCTCTGGGCCAAGAGAATGGTTCAGGAACAGTTGTTCCTATAGGCTATAGTGCCTCATTGTTCAATGTTTTGCAGGGATGAAGAGAATTCTGCAAAGTGCATCATTCTGTAATTCAGCACACAATTCTCATCTTTCAGCCCTGAACAAAAATAATGATTATTTTAATAGGAGGATAAAAAGACATTTGAATGGGAGGAGAAATTTGGCGAATTAATGGAGGGCCTGGAACCATCATCTGCCGAGTTGTTTTACTATACTCGTCGCAGGTAAGTTTTGTGCCAAATAAGTAGAGGTTAATTACACAGTGGCAGGAAGATGGGAATTTTATGTTCAAGTGGCAAGATCAATATTTCACCAGTGACTGCAGCAAATGAATGAGGTATTGTTCTTGCCAAAAGAACATAATATTCATATCTTTGAGCTATCATGTCATATTATTTTTGTTATATGGACAATGATTTGAAACAATGGATAAACAAAAATCATTCTGCATAGTTTGAAAAGGCAGGAATCGTGACGTTGTTGCTCAATATAAGCACTCGTGTTACACATGAAACACACTGCACACAGGTCCTGGATGTACTGGTTGTATCATTTGATTTTATATGTGTTTTCAGCTCTTCGCCAATCACTTGTGTCCATTCATTTTATTACACGACTTGGGCAGTCAGAGGGCCATTAACTAAAATCAACCAATCAAAATGCTCAATTGCCAGTCAATATTCTCTCAGTACTGGACTGGGCACTGTCCTGAATGGTCCGGAATGATACCGCACTTGTGTCCCTTTGAACTTCAGTCGTATAATAAATCTCTCATTAACCAAGCTTGCTCGGGACTATACTGGAAGAATATCGGCTATCGGTCTTTTTTGTATGGACCGAGTGCAGCGAGGTCCATACAGTCAAGACCTCGGGCCTATATTCTCCCAGTACGGCCCTCGCGCTTGGTTAATAAGATATATTTATGCTTCAGTTTGATTTTTTCTTATTCTTTGGGCAAAATTAGTGGAACACTACCAGCAAAAAAAAACTGCTACCAAAATAAAGAATTGTTTTCTATCCAATGATACCTTAATCGCTTGTTGAATTTATCATCAGATATACAACAGATTCAGGTGACAGCATTCAAGGGGATGTTCAACTTCTCTCCGTTGGATACATTCTTATCATTATTTATGTGGCAGTTATGCTTGGAAGATTTACCCGTCTCAATATCAAGGTACTGTGATACAGTCATTGTAAGTTATTGTTGGTTTATAGCCATTGCAGAGTAAATTGTTGTGTGGACTTTGAGTGGGCATGTATTTTCTGGAATAGAGGTATTTCCAGTGGACTATTGGACAAAGTTAGTCTGGTTTAACTTTGCTAAGTTGATAAATGTAAATTGGCCACTGGGTTTCTTCCACTGATGTTTCAATTGTTAACACTTTGTCAGAGCAAAAATAGACATCCACTTTAGAAACTCCTTGTGGTCGTCAATTTACATTATCAACTTAGATAACTAAAACAAAACTTATAACACACATGCCCACACACACGCGCACATACACACACATACACACACATACACACACACACACACACACACACACATATACACGCACACACATACACACACGTGCACACACACACACACACGCACACACACGTGTACACACACACACAGACACACACACAGACACACACACATACACACACACACACACAGACACACACATACACGCGCACACACACACGCACGCACACACACACGCACGCACGCACACACACCAACATAGTACCATGATCTCTTTAGAAACCTGTCCCCTTTTTCAATACTAGATTTTGCAATTGGCTTGAAAAACATCCATCTCTTTCCCAACTAATCAAGATCATAGAAAACCAAAGCTAAATCTAAGTTTATCTGAGGTTTACTCACTCCTCAAGAAGTTGGCTTACATTTATTTTCTTTATTCTCTTACTGGCTCCATATAAATAATTTGTTACACTTTACCTTTGGTTTTTCTGATCAGCGTGGTTTAATTTTACAATTACTGATTAAGTAAATTCTTGCCTGTTACAGGCTTGGCTGGCCTTACTTGGCGTTGTTTGCGTTGGACTAGCCATTGGTGTGTCATTTGGGCTGGCCAGTGCTTTTGGAGTTTTCTATGGTCCTGTTCACTCAACGCTGCCATTTCTTTTACTTGGTAAGATTTAATGCATTGTCATTTTGTGACAATGAAGCCATGTAGCTGTTGAACTGTTGTGTCACTGTACATTTTCTGATAATCAGACTTGCATGTACATTGTTCCTATGCTGTAGGTATTGGAGTAGATGATATGTTTGTCATTGTACAAGCATGGAACAACTTATCCCCTGACACTCATAAGAACCAAGAAGTTGCAGAGCGCGTTGGACTTGCCTTAAAACATGCTGTGAGTTCTATACATCAACTATATAATTAGTAAGATGCTGAATTACAATGTATGGGCTTGATTGGAAAAGAAAGAAATATCAAGGTAGTTGACACTAACTTTTCAACTTACTGGCCAAGTGGCTAGTGATGATTCTTAGATGTTACGACTTACAATTTCAGTTTGTTTACTTGCCAAACTGGCTAGAAAAAATTGAAAACCACTAAGCCAAAACTGAATTTCTTCTAGTCTGTGGCTGGCTAGTAAATGTTGAGCCCTGAATATGTTTCTCATTTTGTGGCAAGGGTGGGAAAACAAAAAAAAATATGAGATCCCTAATTAATGAGTCCCACCCCAGACCTCTGGATTTCACACTATGATAGTTTACCACTGAGTTACAGAAAAGAGATATTAGCAGGGGTTTCAGTCAAAGCTAGTTACTGCTGGCCTACTGCCACCTTTGAGATCTTTAACACCTTTAACAGTGGTCTCTTGCACCTGCAAGCAGACTCACATGTTTAAGTTTTGCCTTATGGCTCCTTGTTTTCTGGCACAGTGTCCAATTACAGTAAACCATCAGCAGCTGCTAGTGGATAAAGTTATTGAAACCCCTGATGGTGGGTTATGCCTTCACTAAGTTTACATGTGGTTAGGGTCCTGTATATAGCTACATATGTAGGATCAGTGTGCAGAAAACATTCTTACCTAAGACTAATGAAATTTTACATTTGTTTTAGGTAAATTAGTAAAGAATTCGATCCCACCAACACATTGGCCAATGTGTTAGTGAACACACTACCTACACACTACTGACACATTGGTAAGATCAACCAGCGCATTGGCCAATGCATTGGTTGATGCGGCCACTGTTGGTGGAATCAAATTCTTTACTTTTACCCATTTTTTAGTGTAGAATGTATTATATAATATGATAATACAGTACTACTGGTATTTGCATCCTGTGGATCTTGGCTAAGATTTCCCATTTATTTCATTCCAGGGTTGCTCAATAACAATAACATCTTTGACTGATTTCTTGGCTTTCATGATAGGAGCAACCACTGTGAGTTGTTTGTTGTTTAATATGTTCTGTGTATATCATAAAATAAACATTACCATTCTCAAGTTTAATGGTCATGGACTAGGATTTTTTGACCGATTCACTCCCAACATCCAATTAGTGATTCTTCTTACCACCTGAAATACAATTCTTCATTAAGATGTTAATTCACAGCATTTGGTATTGGATCAACTACGTGTAATAATCCCCTGATTGATATTTTTCTTTATTCTCATCACTTGTCTGCTGGATATTGTGTTGATATTGTAAGGAGAAATTCTGTCTTGGTCACTCATGGGAGCAAGAGAGCTGATGATTTTGATGATCTTTCCTTCAGATTTTACCAGCTTTGCGGTCATTCTGTATTTTTGCAGGAATCGGTATGTGGAATGCCTTTTTTGCTTTATTTTGTTTTGTTTTTCTGTCTTGTTTTCTTTTTTTGCTTTGTTTTGTTTTTGTTTTTGTATGCTTTTGCTTTTGTTTTTCTTTTAACATGACTCAAAAATAAGATTATCCTTCATTGTAAATGTTTCCTATTGCAGGTATTTTAGCAGACTTTGCGCTTCAGGCCACACTGTTTACCGCCTTTTTAGCTCTGGACGCCAAAAGGTAAACTTGCCTTTTTGTTCACAACAACAACAACAACAACGACAACAACAACAACAACAACAACAACAACAACAGCTTTATTACCAAAAATAAAAGTTAAACTTAATTCAGAACGTAATCTAGTAATACAGGAGAGGTAACATTTACTCAGAATAACTAAAGAGCTAATTGAGCTGAGAATGGCCATATTGTTAAAGTTACAAGGTGCTTTGGTTGCAGTTTGCGTGGAAACTGGAACACAGGGGGAAATTCCATGTGTTTTGTTATGAATTAGGTTACCTTCACAAATACAGCTTTTGCGTGAATAATGAAGCGAAAATTGTCGAGAGGGGCGAACTTTCTCTTGAAATTTAGGGACTCACTAACGTTTTCAGTAAATTATTTCGCGAAAGTCAGGACGGATCTGAACAATAGGTGCCACGAAAATCTGAAATTTCGTTTCTTGCAAAATTTCTTCGAAAAGCCGGGCAGAAAAAAGAAGAGCTTCGAAACGTGTTTGCATTACTTTTGTACAACACGGTATGTTCAAATATTTGGCTATTTTTGTCTCTTTTAAAATATTACTTTGTGAGCTCAAATTGCAATTTGGTGTTCTAACAGTTTTGCTAAATTGTGTACAGGCAAACTAAGAATCGAGATGGCTGCTGCTGTTGTATCAAGCTGAGGGAAGATTACACGGAAAGCGAGCGAGGCAAGAGAGATCTTTTACAGGAATTTATGGACAAATATGTGGCACGGGCCATACTGTCGCTTCCAGGAAAGGTAAAACTTACATAAGAATTAAGGACATTTGTCTTGGATTGAGGCTCGATGAAATTAACTTTGTCTTTAAAATACATTTAAAAAGTGTCCTTTTTTGATGAGATTCTATCAAAACACACTTCACTATTTTAAAAATATCAAGCATTCCGGATTCTGTCTAATTAGAACTTGAATCGTGGATCGCATTGTCAATCTTTAGTCGGCCTAATCGTCGGTGTTTTGATCTGTAAAGAAACGAAGGGAATATTTCTTGAAAGATACTGTGTTGCTGCTTCGATTGGGGGGGGGGGGGGAGGGGGGAAGGGGGTATCTACATTAACAACTCATTCATTCGTTCATTCATTCATTCTTTATTCACACTTATTCTACTAAAAATACAACAACAACGAGAAAGAGAAAAAGTAGAAAAAAGAAGAAGAAGAGAGTTCTAACTATACATGAATTTACACAAAGCAGTGGAAAGAGTGTGTAGTAGCCAAAGGAGCCAAGCTTTCGGGTTGGCCACTACGGATGGGTGAAAGTTAAATACACTTAAGGAGATAGCACATATACTAAATAGTTAAAATAGCAAAATAGAGCTCTATGATAGGTTAAAGTTGTTCAAGATGTCTGCCTACCAAGTAGGAAGAGTTTAACTCAACTACGGTGGGGCCAATTTACACTATTACCTCAATTCTGAACATACTTTAATTTCAAAGAATTGATTTTGGTTTGTTCATAGTAATAACTTTCTGCATTCTACTTTTACTGTCTTGCAGATCATTGTGATAGTTATTACAGGGGTCCTGTTTGGTGTCAATTTGTACGGTACAATGATGCTGAGGCAGTACTTTGACCGTGTCTGGTTTTTACCAGTCGAGTCCGTGAGTTACAAGTACAGCACAATGAACTCTAAGGTACAGTTATTGAGTCTGTTTGTCAAAATGCCATTGCATAGTCTGCGCATGCGAACTGGCCCTCATGTTAACATTGCCAGATGTACGTTTTTCCATCCCCGCGGAGATTTGGAACGAGTCGGGGAGAAGTTTGCTGGAGGTCTGGCCCTAATAATCATAAGTAATAGACCTCTCACGGGCTCGTGTTGTTCAAGGTCTCATACTTTCGAATTCCCTAGAGTAAAGGAACGCTCGTGACGAAGCGTGTTATAAATGAGGATCTGGTCAGAGGCTAGCCATTGCTTTTACGTTTGATGTGATTAGAAAACAACAGGGCATGTGGCGGCATGTTACCAAACCAAATTGTGGTATTGAGTTACAGGAGAACGGATCTGATTTGAAACTTCAAAGCACAAGTTTATAAAAATTAGCCTGGTAGAAAAACCTTAATTGTGAAGAGGGCTTTTGTCGTAGTTAAAGTATCGTACCGTCTTTACTCGAATGAGCGCCGCCCCCGAAGAAGAAGGCCCCAGTGGGACCGAAATTGAGTGAAGAAGAAAATGGAAATGCAATTGAAAAGTGCCGCAAGAGACAAATGGTGACATGACAAAAACGCCTCCGTTAGCTCCAATGAAAATTTTCGCACAGATAGAATCTATACTATTAGATTTAAAGAGGACATTTTCTTCCTCGCGTCCAGTTTTTCAACGAGCGATGCCCTCTAACAAGCGCCCCCTGCCACTAAGCGCCGCACTTGAGGTACAAAACATTGATTATTTTTCTACTGTATACAGTGTGTGCTATAATCCTGTTGTTTTATTGCAGTATTTCCCAGTCGAGGGGAGACCGGCAAATATCTACACAGGTTCGTGAGCTACCAAATGTACTTTTCCAGTTCATTTTTTATTATTCGTAGGTGCGTGTAGCGACCTTGCAGTTTGCGTGTTTGGCGTGTGTTCTGCGTGGGAATTACACGCGCGTTAAGCCTGTTTAATGCGCGGCAGTACATGTACACGGAAGCATTACTGCACTTTTCAAAGAAAAATTATGGGATATATCCAATTATCTTCTGTGGTCTTATTTAGACATAATAGATTGCTTCTCGAGCGAGCTTATTGGCAAGCTTGAAAGTTTTTTTCACCTTCAAGTAGCCAAAGAGAAAGAACCCAGACTTCCAATTATCAAGGAGAAATTATTTAGATCAACAGAGAGGTTTAACAAAAAATACAACAATTTGGAACGAAGTTTGGTTAGACAGTATTTATTGGCAAGATATTTGATACTTTTCCAACTTATAACATTTTTTAAAACAAACACTCGTAGAATCGTTAGGTTACACAAATTCGAATAAATAGTGCTCTTTCGTCTAGAGAAATAAAGCGTATCTTGGCACGAACTTTCGCCAGAACTTTCGAGGAAACTTGGCGTTTCGCATTTCGTTGGCATCACTTTTGCACAATACTGTATCATAAATTGTAGAGTAGCAGATAGTTAAACATTCAACATTCAACGTGTTTCATCGACGAAAATGTTTGGTGTCCTTCGTTTTTGGTCTGCAGGAAAGTTTGATTATTTTGATAATCAAGCCAAACTACACGGCCTTTATGATGTGGCAGTCAGTGACGAGTATGTGGTGGCCAGCTCAGTGAACAGTTGGTATGAGGACTATATTAACTGGGCCAAGAAAGAAAAACCCGGGCAAAATTTCGATCAGTCCAGCTCTAAATGTGAGTTGTAGAAAAATTGGATCATGTATTCCATGGTAGTCTTAATCGATATATCGGCGTAGGGTCGATGGACACTCGACCCATAGATCGCCTATAGTTGGCTCATTATCGGTTGATTATCGGTCGACGATCGGCCTACTGTCGGGTGGCTATCGGTCGACTTGCATCAGGTTGGTGTTAATGAACTAGGGTTTAATTAATGTTATAGTGTTAATGAATCAGGGTTTAAATAATAGGAACCATCACTAGGTGTAAGATGCAGGACGTGAGAGGTCCCAGAAAGTAAACATATATAGCTAAGTTGCATGCATATTGAGTGTGTGGTATATTGTGTAACTGTAGTTAGGTAGTGATCATTAAAGTTCGGTCGGCCGTTTTAACCAAGGATTGGCGTCACTTTTCTGCATTAAGACACAACAGTTGGTTGGTTCTCTGTGAATTTTCCGTTCCTTCTGATTGTCCTACAATCGACCGACACTCAACACACAGTCCGACTCTATCGGTCGAGTATCGGTCGATGATCGACCGACTTTCGGGTGGCTGTCGGTCGACTTACTTTAGGTTAGTTGGTTCTCTGTGATTTTTCCGTTCCTTCCGATTGGCCTTCGTCTTTTCTTTGGTTTTTCGACAATCAAGAGAAAGTCACTCAACTTACAGCGCCACTAGAAAATTACTCTTTTCATACGCCGAATGCAATTATGGTGTCCAATTTGAATTGCTATTGTCCTGGACTCACTAGCCTCGTCCTCACGTGGAAACTCAAAAGGAGTATCACATGCGTGAGAGGCTAATGAGTCCAGAACAAGGGCAATTGAAATTGGACGCCATATTTACATTTGGTGTATAAAGCTAACAGCATGTACTCAAAACACGCATTAAAACACACGTGCTGTATCAAACTGCTAAGCATTACCTGTACTGCTTGCACTTTTGATAAAACTCACTCAACTTGATTAAACGAATTGACCACTTTCATAAATGGCTGCCGGATTAATATTCTTTTGTTTAAATTTAAATTAGCCTTTCTGGCCTCGTTTTCCAGTACAAAATTCAAAAGAATACATCATCTCAGGCGAGGCCAGAAAGGCTAATTTAAATTAAAACAAAAGAATATTAATTCGGCAGCCATTTTTGAAAGTGGTAAATTAAATGGCATTTTAGAACAATATTTTGACTTAACATATCCGTGAATACATTATTAGCAGCATTGTTTGAAATAAGTTTTTATCCATTGTAGGGAAAATAAATAGCAAAACACACTTCTACGAATGGCTGAATGAATTCCTACAGGGACCTGGAATCAGTTATCGTAATGATGTGCGAATGAAAAATGGAACGGGCCCACTCTTTGAAATTACTGTAAGGTTCCTTTTTAAGCTAACGTAGAAGACGAAGTCCCCTCCTTCATTCTTAAAGTTCTCTCTCTCAAATTATTGGTAGATCACTGCCGTTATCGTAGATCAGAGGATGTATGTTGATATCCACAATCCTGTGCCATAGGTTTTGAAATTACAGTAAGAAATGTTTCTCCTCTGAAAGCTTCTTTCGGAAACGAAGTCCCCTTTATTCTCATAGTCATATCTCAAAGTATTTGTAGATCACTCCCGTTATCGTAGATCTCAAGACGTATCTTGATATCAACAATCCTGTGCCATGGGTTTTGCTCGCATGGACATCCTGTTGCCCTATTTGCGGGTGGTAGTCTGCGTTTTTAAGCGCGAGATTCAGTGCGGCGACTATTCGGTCGCCATAGAGGACGGGTGGAAGATCTGGGACGAGTGACAAAGCAAGGGGGAGGGGAAGGGGGAGAAAAACCATTCAAAACAGAACATTCAATCGACATGCGAGTCATATGTGATAGTTTGGATTATCAATTAGTAACCCCTCTCTGACAGGCTACGCGAATGGGATTGACACACAAAGACATGGACTCCACTCAAACAGAAGTCAAAGCTATGGAAGACTTGCGTAAAAAAGTCGAAGAAGTGTTCCCCGAGGAGCTGGCCTTCCCATATTCGTTCGTTTATCTAGGATGGGAGACAAATAAGGTAAGAGGCTGGCCTCAGTTAATTGCGTTGTGGTTTATAGCTCGTAACCTTGCTTAAACTTCAGACATAATTGTCGTTCGTAAGCTTCTACCCTGAGCCAACAAGCTCATTGAAAATACGAGAAAGAATAGTAACAGAAGATTTTCATAGTATATTTGATGCATGCTACATTAAGGAGAGGTTTTTGTGCAGCCCATCTCGTCACTTTATGCTCGTAAATTCAGTCAGCTTATTTTCACTCTGTCGTTACAGGTGATCTCCGAGGAACTGTTCCGTAATATGGGTCTGGCCCTCATGACAGTCTTTTTAGTTACTCTGCTTGTCCTCGCAAACTTGGGGACTTGTCTCCTTGTTTTCACTTGTGTCGGCTTCACTTTGGTACGTATCACTCGGTATTCTTTTGCGCACGCGTGAATTTGATGGAGGGAAATGGTTACCCTCGTAGTTCCCGAGTCCCTTTGTTCATCCTGCCCGCGAGAGCGAGGGTGAAAGAGATATGGAATTTATATGTTCTGGCTCCCACCAAGAATACCCCCTACCCCCCTTTCCCCACTTACATCTGTTTTTGTTTCATTGTTCAAATGAACTCATAGCTGTTCATTATTGGCCCTCAGGTGAACATTACAGGCACGATGCATTTCTGGGGCCTGACAATCGATACCGTGAGCACCATCTGCCTGGTGCTCGCGGTTGGGCTGTCTGTGGATTACGCTTCTCACGTTGGACACACTTTCATGATAATACCAGGCTCGCGAACTGGTAAGTTCTCAAATTTGTCATTTTAAATCCGAGTAAATCTTTTCTACCTAAGCCACCCTCACTCCTTCGTGGTTTATCATTGTCTCTTCTGTGTTTTTCTGTCATACCAAACTAAAATTTTGTAGTCATTTTCAATCCTTGTTAATCTTCTCCATCTTAAGCCATCCTTGCTCCTTATTGGTTCCGTTATGATTGACACATTTCTCGCATGTTTTCATTCTACGCATGCCAGAGGAAATCAGAGCTAGGGTGATAAACTACAAATACACCTCGAACGATTAATTTTCGGTAAAAACCCTGCCAAAGTTTTCTTTTTTTTTTTTTTTTTTTTCAGTCTTTAGGGTTCCAAATACTATAAGCTTATTCTAGTTGAGAGTTTTTTTTTTTCACACTTTGGTTTGTTTGCTTGTTAGAACGAGCCCGCGCTACCTTGAGAGACATTGGTCCAGCAGTATGGAATGGAGGTTTTAGTACATTTTTAGCTGTTTTTCTTTTGGCGTTTTCCAATTCGTACGTGTTTAAGACATTCTTCAAGGTAAGTAATTACAATCAAGGTTTATCGTGATAAAGGTTAGGAAATGTAAGATGCAATGGGAATAATCACTGTAATGTGCGTGATTAATTTTTTTTTTCTCGAAAACTTGTCGTAAAAGCCTGTTGCATTGCATGCGAGTGTATGAATGAGTGTTAAGAGAAAATTGAGTCTTAGACTTTGTGACACTCACAATGGCTAATTAATAGAGAATGAGAGGTTTTGAGGGAACCCCCACCACCTCCTCTGATCATCGCTGTGCCATCGACTCATCTCAGTCGATGTGTTAAGCGTTCATATCGTATGTAGAGTTATGTTCCTTTGACTGGCAAAGTAATCTGAGCCTGCTCTGGTATTACTTGATTTACCTCTGTGATTGATGTGTCGTTACTTTCTAAACCAATCAGACGAAGAGATCAAACCAATGACGACTTGTTGTACGCCTTCACCCGCACTCAGCTTTAGTCCGTTTTCTTGCTTTTATCTTGAGTTCTCATCGGCTCCTGCGATATTTCCCTTTCTCTGATTGAATATTTGATTACTTTGTCCCTAAGACCCTCCTTCGAAAAGTGCTCTTGGTACCCATTATTGGAATTGTTTTCAGTCCATACATGTACAGGGTTCAATGTTTGTTTTTTTGGTTTCTATTAGGTGTTCTTCTGTGTAGTCTTGTATGGTTTGTTTCACGGCTTGTGCTATCTTCCCGTGCTGCTCAGCGCCATCGGACCAGCTCCGTACCAATCTGCGCAGTCGCATCATGATAGCAAGGGAACTCGGAGCCGGTCACCGGTCTACCCCGCGGGGCTACCGGGGGATAACGTCAGTTATGAACTGGCCGTGGCTAATGGCAAGAACACCCCACGGAAGAGTGCTAAAAATGGCGGATATAACGTCCCACCTCCGGACTATGAAGGTGATGGTTTTAACAACTATCTCTGCAAGTTTTTTCCTTCCACTAGCTTTTCAACAGCAATTTTATAAAGAACGACCCCTATTTTATTTTACCGTCAGATATCATAAAAATCTCTCCAGTGTAAAGTAATTTGGAGTGTTCTCAATTTCACCCGACGGGATATTGCTTTTTTGCGGGAACTCAATTTCACCAACCTCCTCCCCCCCCTCCCCTTCTTATCCCTCCCCCCTCCCTTCCTCGCTAGACTTGTCATCCTTTCGTGATAGTTTCCTTTACTCAGGTACACTCCGAAAAAACCTTTGTTAACTCCCGAGAGTGCCCGCTTGTAATTTCCCCTTGCAGTGTCAGCCCCGAATCCAATATCAAGGTCGTGAGAATATAGGAAATGATCGCCAACTAAAAAAGCTCTCGCTTGTTTAACATATTCTCCTTGTCAGCATCTTAGGAAATATACAGAGAACAGTATCGAAAATGTATATACTGATATAAGGGTATGAAAAGGTACCCGTGCGTTGAAAGGATGAACTGGGTTTGTGGTTGCCCTTACTGTGCCCCTCTCGTCCCCCCCCCCCCCCCTTAATTTCACTTTACTTTTATCTAACGTTGTCTTTCTTGTGTATGTTAGGTGTTGATGTGTCGAACTTGGCCAATGGTTCCAAAGATAATCAAGCATTCAAATCCAGTGTCGCTACAGATTTAGACAAGGCTTAGCCGGAACTAAAATTAAGTAGCGTGTTTAAATTTTTTACTTTCATTTTTCTGCCCTTTTTTATCTTTTTTTTATAAAAGGACTTATTTGAGACATATATTTGATTTCTGGTATTCACTCAATCGCATATAGCACTCAGCTGTGGTTATATAGTCTGAGAAATTCTTATTAGTGGGACCTGGGGTTGAAGGACAGTCCTGAGGGAAAAGATATTGTGTGAAAGATACACCCACGGTTATTGGGTTGTGGCTAGTAAACTATTCAAAGAATTGCCGATAATTTTGTACATAGCTTGGTAAGGTTTTGGTACCATATTTAAATGGATATTTACAAACAAATAGTTGGTTTTTAAACACTTTATTTAAAAATAGTGTCCACATTAACCTTTGCGTATATTGTGTAGTCTTTAGTGTGCAAACCTTGTCAAACAAGTAAATTAGCTTCAACGAACAACTTAAGACGTATGATATTGGAGTGAATCGCACCTCTTGTCATGTTTGGGAGCAAAAGCAAAGGCGTTTTGGAGACGCGTGTGGCAACCGCGAGAGCAGAGTTTTCCTTTCTTTGGGACTTTGTAAAAGGTTGCGTTTCGCGTCTCGTAGTTGTCTTTGCCCAAGTTCCCCATGCTGTAGAGAGTTACTTTGTAGTATGACTGCATAATGGTAAATACACTTAAGCAATCCAGGGCTCGACAACTTTTCGACTTACTAGCCAAGTGGCTAGTGACATGTTAGATGTTACGACAATTTCAGTTTGTTTAGTAACCAAAACTGAATTTCTACTAGTCTGGCTAGTGGTCTGGCTAGTGGGCTACCGTTAGTGACGAGCCCTGGCACTTTAGGACTTCACGTGTAGACTTGACATAATTTAGGATCAAATCAGAAGAATTGAATTTCAAGGGGTCGAGGCAAGGGAGCACATGATTCAAATATTCAGTACTGCAAATTTGTAATCGATGCAAATCGCACTGTAAAAGGAATAACAGCGTGAAAAAGGTTCATGTTACACGTGGTAGAGGTTTTTTTTTCAGGCTATATTGCCCTATTGTTACGGCTCCTATGAACTGAACATGACAGTTTACTTAGTTCCTTTTTTCCGTCGTGAGTTAGGCGGACTCCCTACATCCCTGGTGTGTAACATTTCTTCAAAACTCTCTTTAAATCGTTTCCAAGCCCTCTCACCTTTGCCTTTTTGTCGTTGAGAAGAGAGACAAGGCAAGAAAAGGGAAGAGAGAGCCTGGGAACATTTCTATTGGGTTATTCTTGTCTCTTTAGTGTTTTTCTGTCTTATTGAACTACTATTTTGTAATCATTTACAATCCATGTCATTCTTTTATATCCACCACCACCCTCCTTCGTTCTTTGTTTACATGTATCTCTTGGGTGTTTGGCCTTTCTTGTTACCAAATATTTCATGCTTAAAAATAAAACGTACTGTAGCGTAGCTCCTCAAAGAAATTATGCAAAGGTTTATATTTCTATGCACTATCTTACAATGCACCCGGTAAATTAGCCAACCTCGTAATATACACCCTTTCAAGTTGTTGTTAGCCATTTTGTTTGGTGAAGCATCTTATGTCCATATTTGTGACAGAATTTACTTGAATAAAATACAGCACAAAGTATGATGGTTTCCCCGTCTTTAATTACCTGCAGCTCTAGTATGCGTGAGGTGTCAGATTGCGAACGATCATGGATAGCTAGATGTGAGAATTACTGAATTTAGTATCACATTCTAAAGACGCCAAAATTGCTGCGTTGTCCGCGAGGGAATGAGGAGAGCGCCGCGCGTAAACTCTGACCCAGGACCTAGGGAAAAATTACAAAACGTGAGTCGAGGAGGTAGCAAGAGACTGAATACAAGGGGATTTGTGAAGTGTTACCTACCTTCCTTGTGTCTTGAGGTAGAATAACACCATCATCCCACAGACGAGCACTTCCGTAGAAACCTTGTGATTCCTTCTCAAACCTAATTCAAAGAAACAAGTGTAGAAGTTGAGCTCGATGAGGTCTTTCCGCGAGATTGCTTTGCGCATGCTTAGTTCACGTTGTTTCAGAGCATGCAGTGAAGCCTGTTTATTTTTACCTTCACGTAAGACAAATGTCCTCCATCCTAAACGATAAAGAACTGATAGGAAAAATGTAACAAAATCCTTCTTGCTGATTGCTCTAACGACTGAGTTCGGAGGGTGCTTGCTAAAGCCTGGTGCCCAGGCCCTTTTTCCGTGTTGTCATCCGCCATCTTAAGTCGTTATGCGGATTACCGCTGTACTATCAGTCCAAGACTCCCGTTCCCTTTACAAGTTTAAATAAAGTCCTGTCGGAAACTCTTCGCTCCGTGTGAAAAGGACTCTTATCTAGCAAAAATCTGTCTCTGCGACAGAATTTGGTCCCCGCAAGTGACTCAAATTCCCATTGGTTTCAATTTGTGCGATCGGGCAGCGATAAGAGAAGTTGCAGCGACTCGTCATCAGCTTTTTGGGTCCAGCGATCTCAAGGGTATGAAATTTACGCCACCTTCACTTGAAACTCTAGCGTGCCTTAGTGGTGCGTATCTTTGCTTTCGTTGAGAGTTTTTGAGCTTCCAAGTGTCATGGTTGAAAAGCCAAATTACTGTTCTTACTTCTTGCTGAGCTTCTCCTTCAATGCCACGAGTTTCTCTTCGTCCAAACTGTCGTCGTCTGTATCATGCTACAGGAAGAGAAAAAAAAAAATCACGTTTAAAGGTAAGATGAAGAGAGGGAAGCAACGAAAATTACAAGAACTAGAGATTAGGGGCCATGTTATCGACACAGAATTTACCCGTTGCCTTTCAGTCCATTATGAATAACTGCCAAAATATTATTTCTTGATATTTGCTTTTAATGCTTGGTTATTTAAAGATTAAAAAACATGTTCGAGATGGGATGTAATCTTTGCCTTTTGCTGTTACCATGGTTCTACAACCTCGTTTCTAGGTCTCTCAGTCCCCTCCCCCCTCGCCCCCGCCCACTCTCTCTCTCTCTCTCTCTCCTTTCCATCCCATCCAAAGTTGGAGCAAAAGCGCCATGGGGATGAAGTTGCTGAACAAAAGTAAATATTAAAAATTATTTCAATTTAGTAGGGGGGCAGTGGGCGGGGGGGGGGGGGAAGGGGAGGAGGAAGTGGGAAGTTGTAAAATTGCATGAGAGTATTTTCCTTGTACGGAAATTATTACAGAAAAATCTTTCTCCATCGCGGAAAGTTGTTAGAAATGATTTTTTTCTGAGTTACTTGCTTGATATGAACTGTTATTCTTAATTTTTCATCATGTAAAATTAAAGTGTTCAACCCACCCCTCCCTCAATAACTTGTCAGATGGTTGGTCCCTGAACTTCCGGCGAAAATTTGTTACTCTTACCTACGTGTTTCAAAAAGGAAAGACAGACCAAGGAGTATAAAGTTTGTAACTTACGCATTAAAACCAATAAGTGGTCTAAAAAAAAAAAGAAAAGAAAAGAAAACAAACAAGTTTACCTCAGCACAACACATGGAAACCATGTCCTCGACTGTATCCATCGCAACTCGAGCAGTGGGCCATGTATATAAGAAATGCGGATCAAAAGAACGACCACACTGAAAAAAAAAATGTGGAATGAATACCACCAGTTTATATAAAAAGGAAATAACATCGAAGATGTGATCCGAAAATCTTTGACAATTGCATAGCACATTTTGTTTCGTATTTTCAAATAGTCCATTTCACAGTTGCATGCCTGATTACTAAGCCTTTGAACAGGATTGAAGCTAAGGGTGACTTTGTTATGATACAAACCTTGCTGTTTTTCAAAAGTAAATTACTTTGTTATCATGCTAACTAGATACTGGTCTCTATCACAACAAAGTCACCTTCAGCCTCACTCCAAATCAAAGGCTTGGCAACTAAGTAAACAACTGCAAAATGGCCCATTCTTGGACTTAGCCAACTTAAAATGCGAAAACTAGTAACCTAGAACTTAGCCAAACACAACACAAAAGAACTTGAAAATAGATACCGTTATTAATTCGAAAAATCAAACAAAGCTGTCAGTCAATGATCAATTTTCATCAACTTGCTCGTCAAGAGTTCCGTGTGTACATTATTAACGGGGTAAGAGTATCAAGTCAGAGGCAATCAGTAAGCCTACCATTGCATAACTGCTTGGTCCGTAACTGCCCTTCATGATAACTGTAATCTTTGGAACCTGATTAAAAATAATCCAAGTCAAGATTTTACAATGTGTAAAAAAAAATCCAAACCTTAGTGAATATTTAATGTTATTTCTACCCAAGGCTCACTGGAAGTTTCTTCCCATTAGCGATCGAAATGAGGAATTCATTATGACAAAAATCATTCCCAGAACAAGAAAAGGCAGTAGCTAGTATTAATAAACTTTATTGACAGTCCAATATTGAATAAAGGCTGATAGTTTCTAAAGAAACTGTTTGGGGCTGCGTCGGTGGGGGTAACGAAATAATTTGAATATATCAACAAGGTTGAAATGGTAAATTCGCCACCGTAACGA
This sequence comes from Stylophora pistillata, assembly GCF_964205215.1. Classification (NCBI taxonomy): domain Eukaryota; kingdom Metazoa; phylum Cnidaria; class Anthozoa; order Scleractinia; family Pocilloporidae; genus Stylophora; species Stylophora pistillata. The sequence continues at coordinate 10,611,874 of NC_142529.1, forward strand.
TTATAAAAGCTGACGTTTCGAGCGTTAGCCCTTCGTTGGAGCGAATAGGGGAATTGTGAGTTGTGTGTGCTTTTAAAGGCAGAAAAAGGAGCTACGTAATTGGTGGGAACATGGCAACGAGAAAAACACGAATAAATTTGTGGAATGAAAAGCGTTCGTTGATACCTGTGGGATTTAGACTGCCGGTTTGAAAGATGAGCCTAATATTGAAAGATGAGTCTAATATTGTACACATGAATAAAGGCTGATAGTTTCTAAAGAAACTGTTTGGGGCTGCGTCAGTGGGGGTAACGAAATAATTTGAATATATCAACAAAGTTGAAATGGTAAATTGGCCACCGATTACGATTATCAAAGCTGACGTTTCGAGCGTTAGCCCTTCGTCGCTCCGACGAAGCGCTAACGCTCAAAGGACGCAAGCCTAGGGAGGAAAGTCTCGCCTCGAGCGAAGCCACTCTCGTCTCGCGAGAAGGTAAAAAAAAAAAAAAAAAGTTAATCCGGAAGCATATTCAAGTTTCCGAGTCGTTCCGAGGGAATGCAGTATATCTAAAACCAAATCACTTCTAAACGCAAAGCACGAATCGGCAAGGGATCATTTTTATCATCATGGAAAGTATCGCGTATAAAAGTTACAGCTGTTCGCATGACTGTTTGTCGGGGCTGGTATAAACCACCTGCACACCGGATTATGAAGTGATTTTATGTCCTCTCATGATATTGAAATCGAGCTCATTTACGCTTTTTCACTCAGAAAACACCAATCAGATAAACATTTTTTTGACTAGCATTGGCGGCGTGAAAGTCTCTCAATCCACCACTTTCCATAAAAGTCCCATGCACTGGGCAGTTTTATTTTCTTACACCACACATCATACCTGAGCACAGGCTACTGCTGACATCATCTTTGCTTGATCTTTGATCAAACAGGCGCTGTTCTCTGCGGACGAAGTGGCGGGAGTTTGGGGAACAATGTTTTGAAGGAACAAGAGAGGAATGTTCCGCTGACAACACAACTCCACAAAATGCGCGCCCTGAAAAAAATAACACAAATATCTATAAGTCAGCAGGAGATCATTGATCAAAGAACACTTTTCATTTAATTAACGTTAAATCAAAACGCAACCGGAGCTAATGAACTCCTGAACTAAAAAAATCACAAAAGAGTCCATAAGGAAAAAGAAAAAAGAAAATTACTGTCAGTAGCCAATGACGTTCAGCGCAACTACACGCGCGTGAATAACTCGCAATAGGCCATCTTACAATTGTGTGCTTAGTTGCCAAGCCTTTGATTTGGAGTGAGGCCGAAGGTGACCTTGTTGCGATGGAGACCAGTATCTAGTTAGTACGATAACAAAGTAATTTAAATCTAAAAAGCAGCGACGGCGACGTTTGTATCATAGCAAGGTCACCATTAGCCTCACTCCTGTTCAAAGGCTTGGCAACCAAGCAGGCAACTGAGCCTGCGAGCAGGCTTTCATTTTAACTGAACGCTTTAGCACGAGCCTTTCTTTGCCTGTGGGAAAGTAAGAGGCCTTGCGCAACGCAAGGAGGTCTGCAAGGAGTCTGGTACTAACAATTCATTAGTACCAGACCCCCGGCAAACCTCTCTCCGACTCATCTCAAATCTTTCCGCGGGTGGAAAAAATGCGCGTCCTGCCGGGTTGCAGGCTACGATTGGTTTTTAATTTACATTTTATTGGTAAAGAGGATTGTGCGAATATTTATGGACGTCGGAAAGACATAAAGCAAAAGTAATCTTTGGTTACTTCAGACAATCAATTATATACCACTGTAAAACAAAAGACATAGCCATCATCAAAACAACAATCCCCAGCTAACTTTTTCCTTTTTATCTGCCTTCTTTTCCCCTGAAAAAAATTAATGCGTTTATGGGATGCTGATGGGCACACACTACAGCTCCTCGTTTTGATTTCAACTCCCAAACACTTACATATAAAGTTGTGATCTAAAGTTTTGGAAGATAGCTTTTATTGACAAAAATGTTCGCTGGTCCAACCGAACAGGAAACAATGACCAGGCTGTGGGCTCATCAAGATAACTCAAGAGACTAGTTTTAGCTGGTGTACTGATTTCCAAAGCTGTATTTTGTAAAAACATCATATAAATTTACCTTCAAGGACGCTTGAGATGTTAGTTCCCCGTTGTTAGCGACAATTCCGACCAAGTACCTAAGGAGGGGATTGAAAACCAGGTTTGAAAGTTTTTTTTTTTTTAAGGTAGCCCCCCTTAATTCATTTAAACATAATATCAATACAGTTGAAATGGTAAATTGGCCACCGTAACGATTACAAAAGCTGACGTTTCGAGCGTTAGCCCTTCGTCGGAGCGAATAGTGGAATTGTGGGTTGTGTGTGCTTTTAAAGGCAGAAAAAGAACACACAACCCACAATTCCTCTATTCGCTCCGACGAAGGGCTAACGCTTGAAACGTCCGCTTTTGTAATCGTTACGGCGGCCAATTCACCATTTCAACTTTGTTGATATATCCAAATTATTTCGTTACCCCCACCGACGCAGCCCCAAACAGTTTCTTTAGAAACTATCAGCCTTTATTCATAATATCAATACAATCGTTTCGAAAGGTACGATATTTTTATAGACTCAATTAACACTCAGCCTAGAAAAGTAAGTTTGACTTAAACGCGCTTCAACAAGACACATCTTAATGAAGATTTTACAACATGAACCTCACCCATGAACGCGAGCAAATCCTGTGATTATTTCTGGTCCAAATCTGGTTTTAAACTCCTGGAACTGGCTTCCATCAACAAGTCTTGCCAATATCTGGCCACAAAATTACAGAGAAACGTTTGTTACTTTGTTTTCTGTCTGCAATTGAGATGTTAAAAACCACGCTTTGATATTCTGTACATTGATTCTTACCTCATAGATAGGAAATTGTGTACTGTCATATAATGCAAGTGTTAAAAGATCATCACAGTCAAACAAAGGAGCTTGTACATCTAAAAAAAAAAAAAAAAACGAGAAAACCAGCGGGAAAACGAGCTTGCTAAGGATACAGATCTAACGTTACTTTCTCTAAATTTCCTGAATGAAAGACAGTCAAATGGAGAAGTTTAGTAACTGATAGACCAACCAAAGAGACAAATACATGGTTGCCTGACCAGAGAAATGCATTAATCGACCAATAAGCTAACTGACTAACCGCCAATAAGATTAAGAAAACAACTGGCCGACTAAATATACTGGATGGCTAGTTGACTGAGTTACTCCCCGACTGAGTGACTAGCTAATTCACTGGCTTAAAAGTCTATTTACGAGCCTAGTGGCCCATTAGACAGGTGCTTAACTCCAGTTTCTGTAGCATGAAGCGACTAGGAGTATTTCTACTTCCCCCTGGATGGAATGCTAGTCCATCGCAGGGTTACCCCCAGCATTAAATTGCCGGTACCCATTTATACACCTGGGTGAAGAGAGGCACTGTGAGAGTAAAGTGTCTTTCCTAAGAACACAACACAATGTTCCGGCCGGGGCTCGAACCCGGACCACTCGATCCGGAGTCGAGCGCACTAACCACGAGGCCACCGCGCCTCCACAATTCACTAGTTTACCTGTCTGCTATCTGACAGCCTGAATGACGGCCTAACTGACTAAGTAATTGCCGGGCTGATTTGCTGAAACGCTGACTGAGGGGAATGGTTGAATGATTTGACTGACAGATTGGAATGTTCGCTGGACTGACCGACTGACCGACTGACCGACTGACCGACCGACCGACTGACCGACTCACTGATCAGCTGACCAATATCCCAACTGACTGATTGCATGTACTACAGCTATATATTATTGTGTAAAATGACCGCACCTGGTGAAGTAACCCACTGCTCTCTATTTAGTGTTGCAACAATACTTCTTGTTGTTTCCATAGCACTGTCTTCATCAGCTTCAAAATGATCTGTACATCCACTGACACTGAAAATAATGCATGCGCCGTTCATGAGTCTCAAATAGCTCCCTTGCTTAGCCCGCAGAGCAGGTGGTGTAATTTTGGCGGGCTCAGTATTACCTTAGGGAATCTTTCATTTTTACAGCAGCGGAAGGCTGGGAAGAGAAAGAAATTTGTACTAGGGGGTGAGCGACGGTCAAAAAGAAGGAGAGCGGAGAGGGTATGGTGATAGATATTACGCTTCCTTTCGCCTATCCCCGCCCCTATCCCCACCTTCGACTGTAATTCCAAGTCAAATACGACCGGTCGAATGAACGATGACGAGCTTCTCAGCGTTAACTCACTAAGACGCCTGCATTGCAGGCTATTCTCTGATTTAACAGACTAACAGATTAAAAAAAGCCCTCAACATCAATAGCAATAGAACAACTTTGGGAACAGAACCCAACCCAGAAGGGGAGCCAGGGGAAAACGCGTAAATCCATGTTTAATACACGTTCCACGTTGTAATAAGTAACAAAAAAAAGAAAACGAAAACAAAAAAAAAAAAACAAAAGAGTAAAAATAAAATGTTTACTTCTTTACTGTAATACTCTTAAAGTAAAAGTATATCAGAGAGTGGCAAAGTGTTTATACGTGATGCGTGATTAAGACCATATGTGACGCGTTAATTTTACAAAAAAGCAAGCGTGATTCGTGAATTTATGAACCAGCGCGAAGCCTGACGCCTCCCGAAATATACTTAACCTGTGATTTGTCCTTTGATTTCAGGAAGACTTCAAGTTTCACTGAAACCTTGTACACAAGAAGAGAGATTTGAAGTTTTCTCTTTCATATACAAGGCACATGCATTTTCCTAAATTCGTGCGTGAAACAGGATCAGAACGACCCCCCCCCTTTCTCTTAGCAACCAAGATATTGATCTCAAGCCTAAACTTTCCCTCCACAATCAAAAAGCATCAGAATATGACTAAGAAATAACAAAGCTGTCTATAACAACCATTTACTGGTTAGAAAAAGGTTCTTCAGAGAAAGCGTTTCTATGCAACAAAGAAGAACAAACAAACAAATAAACAACAACAGATGAATCTTGAAGCAATCTCCTTTAAATCTCAAGTGATGGTTAATGAAAACTAATACTTGGGTCCCAGATGTAATGAAAACCCTGAATATATGAATACTGATTCAACTCAAATTCATACAAGAGGTTACACTGAATTTCTACAAGCATTTTGATTGGCTCCAACTAATCATCTCTTGGTGGACAGATGCATGATTCTTGTCAAAATTAACAATTCTTTGCTATGTTATTATATAACACAAATAGATTTTATGTGGCTTTGGGCCTGTACAATAACTGGTCGCAGAAGACCTAAAAATGTAGTAAAAACATCATGGACAAACACTGCTGTGCCATATGTGCAACTTTTTTGTTCTACTAAACAGGTACTAAGGAACAAGGAATCTATTTCTCAATTATACAAACCTGGAGTGCATCAAAGCTCCGCCTAGTTCCTCTGCACTGACAACTTCCCCGGTGGCAGCCTAGAACAAGACAAGTCTTTGATTCAGAATAAGATCAAATCAAGAATGTCAGCAAACATCTTACCAGTTTATATGCCCAAAAACTCATTTATGATATCCTACCTTAACCAAAGGAGGGCCACCTAGGAAGATTGTACCAATTTTATCTACAATAACAGCTTCATCAGCCATTGTGGGTACATATGCAGCACCGGCAGTACACGATCCACACACCACACAAATCTGTAAAATACATGTCACAGTGAGCAAGGTACTGGTCTGATCTGGATTTTATTAGTCTACACAACAAGAGATTACTGTACCATAGTTTGCTAACATGTAACATCTCCTTGTAATATCCCTACATTATCAGGCAAACAGGTAATAATCAAACTTATCAGGTAAAAGTTGTTTTCTTGATTTATCACCAAATTCTTATAACTAATTAACAAGAAAATGTGCGGCAGATAGAGGGGAGAATTTACAATCAGATCTTGGGAGTTTAAGGATTGAGGCACCTGTTTATGAAAATCATGAGATGTAATAACAATGATAGTAATAATAATGATAATAATAATAATAATAATAATATCAAACTTTATTAACACTCAAAGCAAATAACTATTTACAAGTTAAAAGTAAAAACGACCTAATAGTAGTTCTGATTTCAATTAAAATCCTATTTACAATCTAATCCTTTTCATCATCATCAATATTATTATTGTCGATGCTAAAATAACAATGCGTCTTTATTGTTCAAGAGATAAAATTACTAACCCTATTGTTCAAGAGATAAAATTACTAATCCTAAAATATAATCACAATAATTTAATAATAATGATAATAACTTACAGTTGGAACAGCATTCATTGACATCACAGCCTCATTATAAAACACCCGTCCACCAGTTTCTGGAAATATGTCAGCCTGTAGAAAGACCAGCAAGTTTTAACATTTACAATCGCTGACACTGAACAAAACAATCCAATTGTGATGATATCAAAATTAGGGTATAATAATAATAACAATAATAATAACAATAATAATAACAATAATAATAATAATAATAATAACAATAGTAACAGCAATAATAATGACTTTCAGAAAATAAATCTTAGGAAAAGTTTTGAATGCTGAATAACAACTTGTTGGGTGGTGTCAGAACAGTAGGTAACCTATGGAAACTTTTTCTCGCCTAAAACCTATCGAGTTAATAAACATGGGCTTAAAGATAATACATACATACACACATATATATACACATACATACAAACTTTATTTAACTTGGAAATATGCTTAGCTTAAGAGCTAGTTTACAAGTATTCCAATTAATACCTAATGAAAACCTAACAACTAACAATGCTAATATCACAGTGGGTGAAATCACAAATTAAATACTGATTACAAGCTATTTAAAACTGTTATTACAATATTACCGCTGCAATAATAAACTAGCTCAGGTAGCATTGATAATAATTACAAAATAAAAGACTATTAATAACAACTATAATGATAGTAGTAGTGGTAATAATAATTATTAATTATAAATAATTATTAATCACTACTGTGAAGATTGCTTTCATATTCAACAATGATACAAGTAGTTATAACAAAAGAAATTGAAGGGAAATGATGTAATTGTTGTAGCATGCATGTAAATCTACTGATCAAACTTAACAACAACACAGGCTCATTTTTTTTGTTTATTTTTGTTCACCACAGCACATCATCATATAACATGCATTCAATGTATTCACTGTCTATCAGAGAATAGACAACAAGTGAGTTTCATCTAGTTTCTCCTTTCAAAATCACCCCTGGATCAGACATCAAAGTCAGGAGAATAAAGGAAATGATCATCAACTAAACAAGTTCTTGGTTAATTACCTGTAATGGAAGAAATGCTCCTCCTGAATCTATAAGAAAAATACAAGGAAGCTTGTTCACTTCTGCTATCTCTTGAGCCCTGAGTTGCTTCTTAACTGCAATAGGATAAATAGTTCCACCTTTCACTGTTGCATCATTGGCAATAATAACACACAACTGTCCTGCAATCTGTCCAATCCCTGTAACTACCCCGGCGCAGGGCACGTTACCATACTCAAGATCAAGTCCAGCAAATTGGGAGAACTCTAGCAAGTCAGTTCCGTCATCCAACAGTTTACTGAGTCTCTCTCGAACTAACAGCTTTTTGTTCCTCTTCGTGTGCCGTTCAATGGCTTTTTCACCACCACCAAGCAACGCCATGTTCGTATATTCCTCAAACGATTTGAGAATCTCAGTTTGTTGAGTTTGCTTTGACAAAAACGCTGGACTATTTCTATCAACATTGCCGTCAATAACTTTAAAGTTAGGAAAATTTGATAGTGGTTTAGCCCGAACAGATTTAGATAAAAGTGATCCTACGAGTTGCGATGATCTTCCAAGTAAGCGAGATATCCCATGAAAAACAGAATAAGACATAGTATTATCGAAAATTGAAGGCAAAATACAGGGCAGTTAGCCAGTATATCCCTTAAGAGCAACAATTCTTGACCTATTTTAGGTGTTGAGTCCTCTCGATTTTCACAAAAATCAAATCCTTGAACAATAATTTATGAATTATCTGAATCAAGACGACTACTTCATAGGGGCCATCTTGTTTTGAAGGCCAGGTGCCTAAGTAAGTTGTGACCAGTCTATTCACAACGAAAAGCCGCGCGGTTGGAACAACAGAGGATAGACTCGGGAACTTCTAAACCCTAAATCGGCCTTTTTCCCCTGCACTGCAGCAGGTCTTATGATCCTTTTCCGATTCGTAAGTGATGGGAGATAATCGGCCGCTTCGAAATGCCTTCGGAAAAACATGATTCTTAACGACCAGCCACACTAGCGAAAAAGATTAAATTGAAAAGGATGAAGATTAACATAGTTGTGCCATACTTCAGATTTATGAAAATGAAAGGCTGAAATATGACGTCCGAGTCCAAGTTGGCAAATAAATAGTGAAATGGCATAGCCACAGAATAAACTCATGACTCACGAATGAGTCGAAAGAAGCAGTTCCTAATTTTCGGTTTCTGCCGACTTTGTCACGCTTATAATAGTATTCAGCTTCATCAAAACTGCTCGTGTTACCGAGTGAACCATCTTGTTACACACTTGCGGGAATAATCACATTTTCACAAGAGTTAAGGTGAGAACTGAATTAGTTAGTTAGGATATAAGAGACATACAATGTTAAACGGGTAGTGATTAAATATATAGCTAGAAAAAAGTTAGATAGAAGACGAAAACATCAGAAAAATATTATGTTTATTCGTCATATAAGCGTATTTTGACGAGCACGTAGGCCGAGTCAAATTACAAATAACGAGTAAAACTACTCAGCGATACTACAAAACAAAACGTCTAATAAGTTATTTATTATCCAACACGCCAAAGTGTTATTTCAGTGCGGGCGAATTTCGCGGATATTCATTTACGGGGAGTGCGTGACACAGGTTTGAGAAGCGGAACGGAATTACCGCGTTGTTGTGTTGCTGTTTCTATTTTCTTCAATGAATGAAGAAATTTCCTGGTAATCTAGCTATTTTTCTTCGTTCGATTCATCTTATAAACTTGGACCTATATTTGCAAGCCATTTTTTTTTTCGTAACTTCAATCCCATTCTTCGCTTGCGCGATACGAGAAAATCCGTCTAACCGGTTCTCTGGAGTACAAATACAGCGTGATATACGGAGTGTAGCTGAATAACAAATATATCTTATCAGACATTTTGTTGTGAAGTATTGCTGAGTATTTTTACAAGTTGTGCCGTATTTTGACGAGCCTGTAGGGCTCAAATAACGAGCAAAAAATAACGAGTAAAAAATACTCGGCGACTGACTATACAACAAAACGTCTAATAAGTTATTTATTATTCAACGCGCCAAATTGCTATTTGTTGGAAAGCAAAGAGACATATTGAGTTTTCCTTGAAGATTCGGATCTCTGAACGTCGGATTTTACGATGTGAAGCTCTACCATAGATCCACAGAACACTCTTTAATGAGACATGCAGCGGGTTCATATGAAACACGAGTCAATGTCGAAAGCGTTATGTCTGCATAAAGAAAGAGAGTAAGTTTCGAGCTCCTTCGTCGAATGAAGAAATTCAGAAGAGGAGATCTGCAGGTTTAGAGATTGAATCCTCAAAGGAACTCAGATTTATTCTTTATTATATAATCGTGACAAATGAACCAAACTGTTCTTAATTCGATCAAAGAACAAGCAAACTATTTGGTCTCTTTCTTCTATTATCAGATTAAACAACAGAAAAATGTTCACAATGCTGACTTTGGATATAAATAATAGACCTTGAGGTATCTGATTTATCTGCCTGTGAAGGATCTATGAAACTACAATATGGTTGATTCCAGTATTACGACCGGCGCTTGTCTCATGCGAATCCTAGTATATGAGCTCCCTTACAGCGATTGAACGCAGAATTTGGAAAAAACTGTGGCTCTAATTAAAACCCTTAAGAGAGACTCAGATTTCTCTTACACTGTCCCAGCTTGCAGAAATCTGGTTCAGTAACATTTTTCTTAAAAGATTTTTTAAATACTCTAAGTGTTTCTCCAAAAAGAGATGTTTCTGCAAGGACCTGAATGTCTGCATCTAATATTTCTTTAAGAAGTGCACGAATTTTATCCGCGGTGTGAACTACCAACATTTTTCTTCATTAAACGCGTAACACTTTGAATCTGTTTTCTTGTAGTTTCGGCGAAAAGCCACGTATCCTTCTTGAAAAAGAGCGTTTCGGAGTTTTATTGCAAGCATTCTTCAGGTGAGGAAAGCTAATGTAGGTTGTTGCAACGGTTTTCCACAGAAAATATTACGCAAATAACTGCTACCTTGATGGCATTTCCATCCAGTTCTAAATATAACCCGACGGTGATCAATTCATGTTACTTATTTTCCCAAAGTGAGGATGCAATTTTGTCAGTCTTTGAAAAACAATTTACTCGTGCTTATTTATTCCAAATTGCACTCGAAATCATGTGATTACCTATACAAATTTTCATTCTAATGAGAGAAAACTAATGATCAATGTAAACTTAAGAAATAAAGTTCCCCGTTTATAATCTTCCATCTTCACGTCCTCTGCATTAGTGGAAGAAAAAAAAAAAACAGCTTTGTTGATTCCAAAATAATTGTCTAAGGATGAGATCTATAACACCATCGAGTTTTCCCGTAACATCTGTACGTTTCACCGCAAACATCTTCAGAGCAGAATTGGCGCACGTCATTTACGCGAAATAAGTTCACCGTTATTATTTTTAGAAGTTTCATGGGGCTGTCAAGGTGAAAGCGGAAAAGTGAAAATTTGAGGAAAGCCCAACACTTTTCATGGAAAGATAACGGGAAAGATTTTTATTTTATGCACAGGTTTACAACCCCCACAAGAGCTTAAAATGGAACATTTCCTAAAAGTAATGATGTAAGTCCCACAATTTATTACGAGTATCATAGAGAACCGAGAAAAAGAGAATATTTTGTCAATTGAACACCATATTCTCCCCAATAAATTGTGAGGAAATTCATAAGAAAACAGCAAGGGAAGCATTAACCCTATCTTTGGATTTTGTGGGCTAAGTAGTAGAGCAGTTTGATTCGATGTCACTTCTTCGCCACAATAATGTTTTCGAACAAATCTGTGCAATCAATAGAACATGTCCTCTTGCTACAATAATAAAACTCACGGGTTGACTTCACTCTTTTCGACTCAGTTTTATATGGCGGAGAGTGTCCTGCTGTGAGGAGAATCAGGATTTTGCGGATGTTCTCCGCCGAAAGGAAAATAACTGAGTCTAAATCGCAGGATGACTACATCGTAATACAGAAAAATGCAAAAAATAACCTTAAAGGAAACAAACTAACAAAAAACAACAAATGAATGTTTAAGATAACTTTTGATAAATGGCAGAGCAATTTTGATAACAAAACTGGAAATTACTTGGGTTAAATCTTTCATCGTACATACGAAATATTTGACGTTTATATCGAAATAGTAAAGCAAAATAATATTATTGATATTTTAAGGTATTTACAACTGAAAAATGGCATCTTTTGGGGAATAAACGGATTCAGAGGATGACAGTTGACGGGTACATTTAGTTTTCACTATGTAATTTTTGACAGCAGTTTAAAGGTTGTGACATTTAAAAAAACCGGAGAATCAATATTTCTATTTTATCTTATTCATATTCCTGCTTTATTGTGAACCGCTTCAAGACTATGCCACGTATGTATCGCTTATAAATTCCTAGGTTTCTCTCAATTGGTTTACAGCTGAAAAGTCCGCGTACGATGCAATCTCCTCAACAGAGTGGATAACCTGTTGTCAGTTTATAGCTAAACCAGCCAACATTTCTAGAAAACGAAATTAAGCGTGACAACAAACGCTATGACAATAACAAAAAAATGAGGATTAAGACACAAAGACTGACCAGATGAATCCGCGAGACTCGTCGTAGTTTTCTTTGTTTTGACCGACATAAAAGAGATCTCGGTGATTCTGTTGTAGCCAGAACTGCCAGAAAACCTGTACAACATGAACCAAATGCAAAAAAGAATTGACTTGCTCTGAAAGTATGAAGTATTAAACTTCCTAAAATAACCATTCTCCGGGATCAAAGTAGGGAATCACGGGAGAGCAAAGTTTGATATTTCCTTTTTGGGTAGCCGATCAGGGCACAAGATTCCCTTTATCTTGCTAACTCGCTGGTCCCATCGCATAAGAGCAACATAAAAATATGAGGAGAAAACGTCAATAGAAGCTGACAATAGTGAAAATTTTAACCCCACGACGACGTTTGCTGCCAACTCTTGATCATGATCATGTGTGAAAATGAAACCTTGAAGACGTCATGATTTAATATTTTGGTTTTCCGATGGCTTGTGAACATGATTCGACCCTCTTCGCAAAGCTCACCAGCCTAGTCATGTTATCCTTTGGAGAAGTTAAATTTTAGTCTTCAGCAATTTAAACTACGTAACCACAAAGTAGTCACTCAAAATTCTAACTGGTTTTGGTTGGAATGCTTTCCGTACAGTAACGGACTGAGTTAGCGCATGTGTTGACGTGTTTACATCAGTCATACGTCAGAGTGTAAAAATTTAGGTGCAGTAAATGCTAATAATGGTGCAGAATACTGCTCCGAAAGGCGAGACCGCTACACCAGCCTAACATGAGAAATTTCAAATATATCTCGTTTAAAATTATACAGCAACAGAGTTTTTTTTTTCTCGGCAATGCATTGAGAAATATTTTTTTTTCAAATTTCCCAACACCTATTCGATATCAAAACGTTTGCTCCGTTTGTTTTCACTTACAGTCTACTTCGGTCAACCAAATGTTTTTTGGAATACTTAGTACACCCAAACTATTGACTTTGGAAAACGTAACAGGACTGAGTTCAAGAGAGCTTCGCAGAATTTTGAAAAACTGTAGAATTCTCGAGGAAGACACGACTCGATAGACACGGATAAACCACAACGAAACGAATTTAATAATCCAAAATGCCTACCCACTTTTAGGCGCCCGCTGCATGATGTAGGACAACATGAACTATAAATCTGCGCTCTTTCATGTAGACTTACACGAAACATCCTACAACTCTTTCCTTCTTTATAGAACAAGAAGACAACTACAACATAGTAAACTTAAACGACACGTGAGAGGTCTCAAAGAATCATCCTGACATCCGATGATCACACTACAATTAACTTTCAATAATAAATGTTCATTCTGGAACAAAGTCCTCAAATCTTTTTGGTGCACATCTTGTCCGCAGTGGTCGGGACTTCACAGGTGTGATGTCCCTCTGCTTGATTTCATCCTTCTGACTCTGTTGCATTTCTCCCGGATCACTTGCAACGTCCCCAACATCCACCTCTTGAGGTGCTGATTTCTCTGGACCCTCTGTTTTCTCTCTTTCATGGTACAACTTGACATGAGATGTATTTCTTTTATACTGGGCTCTCTCAGGCGACTTGTCAGTTAGGTCGTATGGCTGACTCTCAAATTGGGTGGTCCACTTGTTTGCTCGAGGTTGCTTTAACAGAACTTTGTCCCCAGCCATCAGGTTGCTTTCTTCAGCCTTACGCGTTCTGTCAGAATATTCCTTCATCTTGGTTCTCTTTTCTTGGTCTCGATCCCTTACTTCTTCATCTAGTTTTGCAGCCTCCCTCAGGCTTGGAAGCTTCGAGCGCAGTGTCCTTCCGAACAACAACTCTGATGGGCACACTCCTGTACTTGGATGGGGAGTGTTCCGATGGGCAACCAGATACGTCTGTACAGCCTCTTTCTAGTCCTTTCCCTCCACTTGTGCAATCTGCATTCTTTTAAGAAGTGACCTTTTCTTACGTTCGATCTCTCCATTCGCTTGGGGCCACAGCGGTGTGGTCTTCCTGTGCTTAGTTCCATTGTCCTTAAAGAACGTTTCAAAAATTTCTGCCAAAAAATGGGAACCATTGTCACTCGTCATTGTGTATGGCAATCCGTGAGTTGCAAACATCTTCTTTAGGCTGTTGATGGCCACCTCTGCTGTATTTCTCTTCGAAATACCAATTTCTACATATCTACTGTAGTAGCCAGTCACCGAAAAAACATAGTCTCCTGATCGTAGTGGGCCCATGAAATCAACTGCAATGTCCTGCCAGGACCCTTGAGGCAATTCAGTCATACGAAGAGGTTCAGGATTACATAATCCACCTACAACTTGGCAGCCGTGACATGTCTTGCAAAAATTCTCCGCGTCCTTATCAATGCCTGACCACCAGACCTTTGTTCTTAGTCGCTGTTTCATTTCCACCCGTCCTTGATGTCCTTCATAGCCTAATTCAATCACTCTTTCTCTCAGTTTCTTTGGTACCACTATTCTTGTTCCTCTCAGGACAATATTTTCAAAAAGGCAAAGCTCATCTCGGATTGCCTTGTAGCCAGGGCAATTGCAATTCTCCCAGTTTCCAGTCTTGATGCACTCTCGTAGGGTTTCTAACTCATCATCAACCGCAGATTGTCTTTCAATTTCTTCAGCAGTCACGGCTTGTGGCACAGCAGTGTTCGCTACAAATCTGATGTACTCTTCAGCAATACTTCTTGACTCTTTTTCTTCCATCTTTGTAAGGCGCGACAATGCATCTGCAATGTTCAGTTTTCCGGGCAAATATTTCACTGAAAATACATAAGGCTGCAACCGGAGAACCCATCGTTCAATTCTTGCTGAAGGCCTGGACCGTGTGGAAATAAATGAATTCAAGAGGTTTGTGATCAGTTCATAGTTCAGATTCTATTCCACAAAGATAAACATGAAATTTCTCACGAGCCCACAAAAGCCCCAATGCCTCCCGTTGAGTTTGCGAATAACGTCGCTCCACGTCAGAAAGTCCCCTACTGGCATAATAAATTACCCGGTTCTCTCCGTTGTGCTCTTGAACCAAGACTGCCCCCAGACCCACTGGGCTTGCAACAGCAATAATCGTTCTCTTTGCATTGTGGTCAAAATAGCCCAAAGTCTCTGCCGGAGTTAACCTCCGTTTCAGTTCTGTAAAGGCTGCCTGCTGCTCTGAACCAAACACAAATGGCTCTCCTCTCTTTGTAAGCCTCGTTAATTGTTCTGCCACAGTAGCATGGTCTGGGATGAATCTGGCATTGAAATTAACCTGGCCAAGAAAACTTTTAACCTCTGACACACTCTCGCCGCCCAGTTAGCCCAATGGATAGTGCGCTGGACTGTTGTGCGGGAGGTCGAGGGTTCGAGCCCCGGCCGGACCAACACTCAAGGTCTTAAAATAATTGAGAAGAATTTGCTACCTTTCTATAACCTCAAGAAATGGTTAGATATTCTTGTCTTCTCGAATAGGGACGAATAAATGGAGATCCCGTCTCCTGTAGGGTTGGGGGTAGGAGACGTTAATTTCCCACGCACGAGATTACTGTGTGATGGATGTCCTCCCTGGGGTGGGACGGTGGGTACAAAGGGGTTAGGTGTCAATTTGGACGAAATTCCAGTTCCTTTCTCCTGCCAATCCCGTGGCAAATGAATTAAATTCTAAATTCTAATTCTAAATTCTTCACATAACGACGTAGCCAAGAGGACTTCGGTATGCTCGGGCGAATACGTTCAAGTAAATCCCTTTAGTTTTCTGCCCTTTCTTCTGAGACGTTTCAGAGTAGCTGGGTTCTCGATCACGTACAAATACACGGTTGTGTTTATATGTAAACATAATATGAGATAGCTCGTTTGATATAGCAGGTTTCGCTTGATACTCCTCGATAGAAGGTTCACTCGTAAAGGATCGTTCGTAAATTGATCTCAATCAATCAATCAATACTTTATTTACCCACGTAGCGTCAGGGAGCTCGTAGAGCTCGTTCACAATACGTATGTGCCTTAAGATTAAGAATCTAAAAAACCTAATACATACTGTCAAGACCTAATAGATTAGAAAATGCAATAACTTAGAATTAATATTAAAATTTAAATTTGTACAATAAAATTCAGTCGCTTAATGATACAGGTATAAAATGGTGAAGCAATAACTTAATAACTTAAAACTAAAATTAAAATTAAGTTTATACAATGAAATTCAGAGTCACATTAAATACAGGTATAAATTGGTGAAGCAGCTAAAGTTGTAATGTTCGCAATCGCTTCTTAAAAAGGTTGATATTAGTAGCCAGTTTCACACTTGTAGGTAATCCATTCCACAGCTGCACACACATATAAGTGAAAGGTTTTTTTCATAAAATTTAAATTAAATTTAGGTGCGCGCAAATTAATGCCCGTTCCTCTCAGATTGTACATAGTTTCCCTAAAACTAAAAAAATCTCTGATATATTTGGGACCGTCGTTATGCAAACATTTATACAACAGAATAAGGGATTGTTGTTCCCTTCTCTGCCGGTCTAACGTTTCCATATTCAAGATTCGCAACAATTCATCATAAAGAGTAGATTTGCAATAACCTAGCAGGGATCTAAGAATAAAATAGTTGGCATCTTCTAGCCGATTCACTTGCACTTTCCCCACTCCAAGAAAGAGGGGGCAACAGTATTCAAAATGAGGGAGAATTTTTATAGAGCCTTAACATAACATTGCCAGGGACAAAACGCCTAATTCTCCTGAGTGCGCTACTTTTAGCGTATACCTTTTGAAGCTGTTTAGTAATGTGATCCTTGAAAGATAGCATGCTATCAAGTTTAACGCCAAGTGTTTTGATAAATTGCAGTGTCTCAATGACAGTTCGCGGACCAACCCGTTCCCAAAACCCTCCACAAGCTTTAGTGTGGGTCTACCGCGAACGGTGTGTGACTTTGTATGTATATTAAGCGTGATAGCCATCAAATTTCTTTTGCGTACATCAAGACAGGAATTGTCCACGAAGGAAGCCATTGCTTTAAACCATACGCTTACACTTCACGCATGCGCTGTAGTGGAACTGCGTTTTGTTACTGACCGCAAAAGAAAAAAAAAAAGAAAAAACGGAGCCGAATTTATACATCGGGCGTTTCCTTCGAGTCCAACCGCGTGCAATGAAGAGGCACATGAAGCAGGGCAGAGGAGAATAGACCGCCCCATACACTTCTTTTCAAGTAACACGATAGCAACGGAAAGGCTAGTTTTGGTCGATTTTATTTCTGAAATAAATCTTGATTTTACACTTAGAGATCACGCTCTGAATACAACCTTTGGAAAGACATGATTCTTAACGACCAGCCACACTAGCGAAAAAGATTAAATTGAAAAGGATGAAGATTAACATAGTTGTGCCATCTTCAGATTTATGAAAATGAAAGGCTGAAATATGACGTCCGAGTCCAAGTTGGCAAATAAATATTGAAATGGCATAGCCGCAAAATAAACTCATGACTTACGAATGAGTCGAAAGAAACAGTTCATAATTTTCGGTTTCTGCCGACTTCGTCATGCTTAAAATAGTATTCAGCTTCATCAAAACTGCTCGTGTTATCGAGTGAACCATTTTGTTACAAGGTCGCGGATAAAATCACATTTTCACAAGAGTTAAGGTGAGAACTGAATTAGTTAGTTAGGATATAAGAGACATACAATGTTAAGCGGGTAGTGATTAAACATATAGGTTGAAATAAGTTAAATATAAGACGAAAAAATCAAAGAAATATCATATTTATTCGTCATAAGCGTATTTTGACAAGCCCGTAGAGCGAGTCAAAATGCAAATAACGAGTAAAAATACTCAGCGATGCTACACAACAAAACGTCCAATAAGTTATTTCTTATCCAACACGCCATATTGTTATTTCAGTGCGGGCGAATTTCAAGGATATTTATTTACGGGGAGTGCGAGACGCAAGTATGCGAAGTGCCGCGGAACGCAATTACCGCGTTTCTATTTTCTTCGATAAATGAAGAAATTTCTTGGTCGTCGAGCAGTTTTTCTTTGTTCGATTCGTCCAATAAACTTGGATCTATATTTTCCAGTCATTTTTTGTCGTTACTTCAATCTAATTCTTCGCTTGCGCGATGCGAGAAAACCTGTTTAACCGGTTCTCTGGAGTACAAATACAGCGTGATATTTGTACTCGTATAAGGCGTTATTTGTACTCTACGGAGTGTAGTTGGATAACAAAGAGACATATTGAGTTTTCCTTGAGGATTCGAGCCTCTGAACTTCGGATTTAACGATGTAAAGCTCTACCATAGATCCACAGACATGCACCTGGCTCATATGAAACACGAGTCAATGTCGAAAGCGTCATGTCTGAAAATAGATAAAGAGAGTAAGTTTTGAACTCCTTCGTCGAATGAAGAAATTCAAGGGGAGATCTGCAGGTTTAGAGATTGAATCCTCAAAGGGGCTCAGATTTATTCTTTTTCATATAATCGTGAAAAGCGAACCAAACTGTTCTTAACTCGATCAACGAACAAGCAAACTAGTTCGTCTATTTCTTCTATTATCAGATTAAATGACAGAAAAATGTTCACAATGCTGATTATAGATACAAATAACAGAGTTTGAGGTAGCTGATTCATCTGCTTAGGAAGGATCTATGAAGCTACCATATGGTTGACTCCAGAATTATGACCGGCGCTTGTCACATACGAATCCTAGTATATGGCCACCCTTACCGCGATTGAACGCAGAATCTGGAAAAACTGCGGCTCTAAAACCCTCAAGAGAGACTCAGATTTCTCTTACACTGTCCCAGCTTGCAGAAATCTTCTTCAGTAAAATTTTTCTTAAAAGAGTTTTTAAATACTCTAAGTGTTTTTCCAAAAAGAAATGTTTCAGCAACGACCTGAATGTCTGCATCTAGTATTTCTATAAGAAGTGCACGAATTTTATCCGGTGTAAGCTGTCAACATTTTCTTTAGTAAACGCGTAACGCTTTGAATCTGTTTTCCTATAGTTTCAACGAAAAGTCACGTATCCTTCTTGGAAAAGAAAGTTTTGGAGTTTTATTGCAAGCAGGTGAGTAAAGCTAATGCTGGTTGTCGTAACGGTTTTCCACAGAAAATATCACGCAAAAAACTGCTAATTGATGGCATTTCCATCCAGTTCTATATATAACCCGACGGTGATCAATGGATGTTACTTATCCTCCCAAAGTGAGGATGAATGCAATAAAAAAAAAACCATCAGAGATTTTAACAGCTAAATTTATTTTTATTTCGCACCAAATTTTCATCCTAGTGAGAGAAAACTAATGAATATAGACTTAAGAAATATAGTTCGCGGTTCATAATGTTCTACGTTGACGTCCTCTGCATGAGCGGAAGAAAAAAAAAACCGCTTTGGCGATTTCATAATAATTGTATAGGAATGAAGTCTATAAAGGCATCGAATTAGCTTGCAAAATCTATACGTCTCACCGCAAATATCTTCAGTGCACAATTAGCGCGCGTCATTTACGCGAAATAAATTCACCATTATTATTTTTAGAGGTTTCATGGGGCTGTCAAGGTGAAAGGGAAAAAGTGAAAATTTGAGGAAATCCCAACACTTTTCACGGAAAGATAACGGGAAAGACTTTTATTTTATGCACAGTTTGCTAGCTCTACAATCCCCACAAGAGCTTAAAATGGAACATTTCCTAAAAAAATACTGATCTAAATCCAACAATTTATTACGAGAATTATAGAAAAACCGAACAAAGAGAATATTTTGTTGATGAAACACTATATTCTTCCCAATAAATTGCGACAAGGGAAGCATTAACCCTATCTTTGGATTTTGTGAGCTAAGTAGTAGAGCAGTTTGATTCAATATCACTTCTTTGCCACGATACTGTTTTCTAACAAATCTACGATGCAATCAAGAGAACATGTCCTCTTGGTACAATAATAAAACTCACGGGTTGACTTCACTCTTTTCGATTCAGTTTTATATGGCGGAGAGTGTCCTGCTCTGAGGAGAATCAGGATGTTGCGGATGTTTTCCGCCAAAAGGAAAATAACTGAGTCTAAATCGTAGGATGACTACATCGTAATACAGAAAAATGCAAAAATAACTCTAAAAGGAAACAAACTAACAAAAAACAACAAATGAATGTACAAGATAACTTTTGATAAATAGCAGAAAAATTTTAATAACAAAAGTAGATATTACAGCGGGTTAAAACTTATTATTTTTGATACTTTCAGGCATTAACAACTAAAAAATGGCATCTTTTGGGGAATAAACGGATTCAGAGGATGACAGTTGACAGGTACAGTCAATTTTCATTATGTAATTTTTGACAGCAGTTTCAAGGCTGGGACGTTAAAAAAAAAAAAAAACTGGAGTTTCAATTTCATTCGAATATTCCAGCTTTATTGTGAACCGCTTC
Source organism: Stylophora pistillata (assembly GCF_964205215.1). Classification (NCBI taxonomy): domain Eukaryota; kingdom Metazoa; phylum Cnidaria; class Anthozoa; order Scleractinia; family Pocilloporidae; genus Stylophora; species Stylophora pistillata. The sequence continues at coordinate 10,632,164 of NC_142529.1, forward strand.
GAGAGTATGCCACGTATGAATCCCTGATAAATTCCTTGGTTCCTCTCAATTGGTTTACAGCTGAAAAGTCCACGAACTATGCAATCTCCTCAGCAGAATGGATGGCATGTTGTATTTATAGCTAAACCAACCAACATTTCTAGAAAACGAAATTAAGCGTGACGACAAACGCTATGACAATAACAAAAATAAGAAAACAAAGACACGAGGAAATTACCAGATGAAACCGCGAGAGTCGTCGTAGCTTTCTTTGTTTTGACAGACATAAAGACATCTCGGCGACTCTGTTGTAGCAAGCGCTGCCGGAAAATCTGTACAACATGAACCAAATGCAAAAAACAATTTGACTGGCTCCTACAGTAAGAAGTATTAAACCTCCTAAAATTACCATTTTGCGGGATCAAAGCAGGAAATCACGAGAGAACAAGTTTTGATTTTCCTTTTCGGCTAGCCGATCAGAGCACAAGATTCCCTTTATCTCGCTCACTCGCTGGTCTCACCGCATAAGAGCAACATAAAAATATGAGGAGAAAACGTCAATAGAAGCTGACGATAGTAAAAATTTTAACCCCACAACGACGTTTGCTGCCAACTCTTGATCATGATCATGTTTGAAAATGAAACCTTGAAGACGTCACGATTTAATATTTTGGTTTTCCGATGGCTTGTGAACATGATTCGACCTTCTTCACAAAGCTCACCACCCTAGTCATGTTATCCTTTAGAGAAGTTAAATTTTAGTCTTCAGCAATTTGAACTATGTAACCACAAAGTAGTCACTCAAAATTCTGACTGGTTTTGGTTGGAATGCTTTTCGTACTGTAACGGACTGAATTAGCGCATGTGTTGACGTGTTTACATCATACGTGAGAGGGAAAAAATTTAGGCGCAGTAAATGCTAATAGTAGTGCAAAATACTGCTCTGAAAGGCGAGATCGCTGCAACAGCTTAACACGAAAAATTTCAAAAACATCTCCCTAAAAATTATACAGCAACAAAGTTGTTTTTCTCGGCAACGCATTGAGAAATATTTTGTTTCAAATTTCCCAACATTTCACTTTCAGTCTACGTCGGTCAACCAAATGTTTTGTGGTAGACTTAATTCGCCCAGACTATTGACTTTGGAAAACGCAACAGGACGCCTTTGCTTCGCGTGCTGCTTCGGACAAGTTCCAGCTAAACGAGACGAAGTGTAAGGAAATGAGGATTTGTTTCAGTACAAAGGAGACTCTCGATCTTGATCCTATTAATTGTTACTAATGACAAGCAAATTGATATTGTTTCGCATGCTAAGATCCCTGCTGTAAATGTTTCGGGGTAAAGTATGTAGGGTATATCAGCTGTCAAGTCGTCTTCAGTGAAGTTCACTCGCTGCTGTGCGCCAAAGGACGAATGTTCTGTCCTCCATTAATTACGCGATCAAAGCACCACCACCAAGAGAACATACACAGCATACTACTCTGGTCTTCTTTATACGTCTATAGCCTGTACTTCTGTCTCCTTACCACACTTTTGATATTAAAAAGCAACTTCGAAAACGTTTTTTCCTCACTAAGTCGACGTGTCGCGCTCAAAGCATAGTGCTGTACAAACGCATGGCTTTAGCCAATCAGCAACAGTGACTTAAGAGCTGAATATAAGAGGGCTTATCACTGGTCAAGAGTTCCCGCTAAAATCGCAAATGGGCGTTAACCCCTCCTATATACAGGACTCTCCTACCCTCCCCCTGCCATTTTGCATAAGGTTATGTACCCCCAAAGGCACTTAAATAAAACAGGAAACGACAAACCGAAACTCAAAATTTGTTTTTCGTTTATTTGTTTTAGTTTAGGCAAAAAACGGAAAACGATAAAACGGAAGTCAATTTTCGATTTTCGTTTATTTGTTTTAGTTTAGGCAAAAAACAGAAAACGATAAAACGGAAGTCAATTTTCGTTTTTCTGTTTAAACTTGCACATCAAACGAAAAGCGGTAAACAGAAGTTGATTTTGTTTTTGGCTTTTTATCATAATGCAGAAGTAAAGAAATGATTGTTTCTAAAATGTTGGAAATTTTTGTAGATTTGACGTTTTCTTCTTTACATTAATCAGGTAAAGTGGTTTTGACTTCAAATTTAATAAACGATATGTGTTTCAGGTAAAATCAGGTTCTGTACTGGTATAATGTGGAGTGAAAAAACAAAACAAGACTCTACATTGGCTTTGACTGTAGTTCAACATATATTATAACATTAAAAATAATGAGTGGACGAACCGTGCACGGACCGTACACGCATTCATTACAATCGATTCCGTTTTTATTTCTAGTTATGGCGGAAAGTAACCTCCCAACAACGGGAGAAGAAGTGGACTTGGACAATGAGCGTCAGGCCACAGGTGAGAGAAAGCAACAGAAAAAACTGCCAAATGAATATTTGAAGCGGTTTTAAGGCCGTTTGGTCGAGTGGTTGAGTA